>NC_068356.1:65888596-65926096 GCF_020536995.1 Dreissena polymorpha
AAACAAATGCCGCGCTTTTTAAATAGTAACCTTTTTTGCTCATGATTTGAACATGCTTTTGTATATAATTTATTTACGTATTGTTAATAAATGTCATGTGAATTTTATGATTCCACGCTGTTTCCAAAATGGAATTATTAAGCTTTACGATGCAAAATCAATCTAATCATTGCAGGCCAACTACCCCAATTAAAAGATAAATGTCGCAAACGAAATCGAATGTATACACAGAGGCGTAAAAAAATTTTTTTTAACAAATTTAATTCTTCACAGACCCTATGGCTGGGGCATCTTGGACGAGTTGATGTACGAGATTCCAGGGAAAGACAACTATGGTACGACCGTCACCGATGACGCACTGGGTCAGACAGTGTATCACGTGAAGAACGCCTCTTTACCCCTTAACACGGCGCACTATCAACGGTACGCGGGCTTCTTCCGACCGCCTTGCTTAAATGTATTACCATTGTAAGGGATATAATTTTCAGTATCTACCAAAACAACCAGTTATACAGTCCCCACCACAGGTAAATATATAACTTCCTATGTGAACTTGTAATTAACCGTTCACTAAAGGCAGATAGATAGCAGAACTAAGTCGTATTAACCCTTTCAGTGCGGGAACCGAATTTTAAAGGCCTTTGCAAACAGTTTGGATCCAGATGAGACGCCACAGAACGTGGCGTCTCATCTGGATCCAAACTGTTTGCTACTCTGATAGTATTCTTTGAAAAAAAATGAAGAAAATGCTTATTTTACAAATTCAGCAGACGACATTTTAGCAGACGACAAATTTCCCAGCATGCAAAGGGTTAACATTAATCGGAATGCTGGAACTCAGCTCTATCACAATAATGACGAAATATTAATACGGTAATATTACGAAATTTCCAGCATTCACGACATAAAAAATGAAATCAAGCAGTTGGCTTAAAAATTAACTTTATTCCGCCGATTTACCGATATTAAAAGTAAAATCATTAAACTCATGATGATTCAAAGGCAATCATTTGGGCATTTTAAATCTTTTAAGAGCGTTATATTCGGGAATGTTAACCCATTTATGCCTAGCGTCTAGAAAAAAGGCCTTTGCAAACAGCGTAGACTCTGATGAGACACCGCATGTTCGCTGTTTGCTTAAAGGAATTTCTTGTAAGTAAGGATCAGGATCCTTTTTAGCATACATCTTCGTTATCAAATGATGACTGGACTTCTTAAGTACCAAAACAGATTTTTAAAATACACTTTTCACATAAAAAATTTGTAGCTAGTGATATTGGGTACGTCCAATATCTCAATTGAGATAAAACACTGATTAGAACAGGTACTGGGCATCATTATACCAGTTTGTCGAGTATGTTTTTGACAATATTTTTAAACGACTTCACAGGCACTACTTCATAAGGTAAATTATTCCATTCTGATATTATTCTTTCAGAGAATTTTTTCAGTCTAAAATTTGTCTCACATCTAAGTTTTGCAAGTTTAAAACAGTGTCCTCTAGTTATTGATTTGTTGAGGGAGAAAAAACGTTCACATGGTATATCATCAAGTTGATTAATAATCTTTTAGCACTGAATAATATCTCCTCTTCTACGTCTGTGGGAAAGGCTGGGAAGTTTCAACTTTTTTAAACGATCATTGTAGTTCATATTTTGAAAGCCTGGTATTAATCTGGTTAAATTTTAGTTACCCGTCGTTTACTATAATGCATACACATACTCAATCAATAAAAATTTACATAATCAATAAATTGACATCTATATACATAGTCGAACTATCTTTTTTAAGAAGACGTTTTATCGGAAGATTTTTTTGATTTAGTATATGTATGCATTATAATAAACAACGGGTAACTAAAATTGCGTCACAACGGATAGTCGATCATTGAGTCATTCCCATCGAGCGCCTGTGCATACGAGTCCATATCCAGAAATGACGTACATGAATTTACCTACCTGCAGATTCATGACGTCATTAATGAACCATACATTCAGTCGAATTTAAATGACTCAATCGATAAAGAATTATTTAGCTAACAAACAACACACAGCGCAGAAGTGTTATCTTTGTATTTGAATATGTTTCCGTGTCACCTCAGTGCTACATGTGGTACCGTGGTTGTTATGTTCGAAGAGATACTAGAAGTAACGATGTCATTTGTCGTCTTTTTAAAATTCAGTTAACGTGTTGACAGAGTAATTGTTTTAAATTCACCACAGAGCTGTAACCGTGATTGCTTCAACTCTTGTTAATCTAAAGAATGTATCATTCATTCAGTGCTATGGACCAATAGAAGTTCATCTTTACGGCGAATGTGTTCAACTCATGGGCGAATTTCGTGGGTATGGGCAATAACGTGTTGTTCAAAGGGAACCAAACCGTTGTTTTAAGTCCCTAGATATGTTACTCAAAACGTATAACTACTCTCTCTTACGTCCACTTTCAAAGATAATTATAGGTTTTTGGGTTTTCGGTTTTTATATATGTACTGAATCCGATATCATCCTATAATTACTCTTTCTAAAGTCAACTTGCATAGATAAGTATATGTGTATAATAGCCAAGATCATCAAGCAACTACTCCCTGAAGTCCATGGCACAGACGTGTATATACAGGCATCATTCGATATGAAATAAAAACTATCAGATAGCTTCTAATGTCGAGCGCTTAGTACGCTTTCTAAAGCCCATTTTCACAAGTAGGTGCACACAATCTGCTATCAAATAAATCTTATCGTTTTAAATCTACCATAGCATCCGATATGGACTGATTATTACTCTTTCCAGTATTTTTGGATGGAGGGGCCCGTAAGCTGGGAAATTTTAAGACGAAAGGGAAACTAGATTTTGTTGATGATCATGATTACATGTCAATATTTCACTTTGCCATTAAACACTAATTACATAATTCGCTTCAAATGCTTAATTATATATCAAACTTTGTTTAATTACAATAGCAGGAAATATACACAAAAATGCCTCTAAATTTCTCTATTTGTAAGGAATTCGAGGAATTGTAAGCCTTTATAAAAAAAACATATTTTCTTTTTGAACAGGGCAATTGGTTGAATATCGGCAACACATCAGCCATACAAATCAGTTCTTTTCTAACGCAAACTTTTACGGGGAGGCACATAAGTCCCTATATCGATAACTTGGGTTAACTTTGTAAAGCCTACTTTCACAGGTAGATATATATCTTCCAATATCAACCAATAACTTCGCTTTCTAAATCTGACATTCACTGGTATGTAAAAAACTCCCGAAATCAATCGATAACTTCGCTTTTTAAAGCCCATGTACAACGGTAGGTAAAAAAACTCCCGAAATCAATCGATATCTTCGCTTTTTAAAGCCCATGTACAACGGTAGGTATAAAACTCCCGAAATCAATAGATAACTTCGCTTTCTAAAGCCAATTAACAACGGTAGGTATAAAACTCCCGAAATCAATCGATAACTTCGCTTTCTAAAGCCCATGAACAACAGTCGGTATAAAACTCCCGAAATCAATCGATATCTTCGCTTTCTGAAGCCAATGTACAACGGTTGGTATAAAACTCCCGAAATCAATCGATAACTTCGCTTTTTAAAGCCCATGAACAACGGTAGGTATAAAACTCCCGAAATCAACCGATAACTTCGCTTTCTAAAGCCCATGTACAACGGTAGGTATAAAACTCCCGAAATCAATCGATATCTTCGCTTTCTAAAGCCCATGTACAACGACAGGTATAAAACTTCCGAAATCAATCGATAACTTCGCTTTCTAAAGCCCATGAGCAACGGTAGGTATAAAACACCCGAAATCAATCGATATCTTCGCTTTCTAAAGCCCATGCACAACGGTAGGTATAAAACTCCCGAAATCAATCAATATTTTCGCTTTCTAAAGCCCATGCACACGGGAGGTATAAAACTCCCGAAATCAATCGACAACTTCGCTTTCTAAAGCCCATGTACACGGGAGGTATAAAACTCCCGAAATCAATCGATAACTTCGCTTTCTAAAGCCCATGTACACGGGTGGTATAAAACTCCCGAAATCAATCGATAACTTCGCTTTCTAAAGTCCAATTTGCTATGTTGGCATAAAAATACCGATATCAAACGATAACTTTGGATTTTTGAGGCAACTTTCACAGATAGCTATATAATTTCCGATATCAACCAATGAGTTCGCATTCTAAAGCCAACTTGCCCATGTGTAAAATAACATAAACATATCGAAAATCCACTGATAACAGTCATTTTTATGTCAATTATAACATATAGCTAAATATGAATAACTGAATATAGTAACTAATAACTAACCTTTAATAATCTCAGTTTCTCGGTTAGGTATATACCCGGTAACTTCGACTAGCGACGGATACTTAACCGTTATTAAGTCCCTTTTCGAATTAGGTATATTTCTCCCGATATCAGCCGATAACTACCGTTTTTGAAATTGACAGGTAGGCATTCAACGTCCGATTTCCACTCATAGCAATCATTTTAAGAGCCCATTTTACATGAAGGTATATAAGTTATGATTTCAATCGATAGCTGCATGCATATTTGTTTGCCTTTGTTTTCGTTGATGACTCCCTAGGATGTATTCCACTTTTAGCTTGCATTCATTTTAGACTGTACCATGTGATCGAAAAGGACGCCATGGGTAACAGGGTGGTACATAGAGGATTCTCCGATCCCAACTTGTTCGCGGCCCAGGTATGTTCTATTCGTTCACACGTAAGAAGCTACCATTTTTCTGGGTGAAAGTTCTCTAGATTTTTCGACCTGTTGACGCAAGTAGTAATTACAGAATGACTTTTAAAGTCAATTCATAATTTAAAAAGAATTAACGACACGATCAGGAATATTCAACCGAAGCTACTAAGCTGAAAGCACTTCAAACACCGGCTACGTAATACATTTTGTACAAATGTATTTTCAATTCATCTTCGTCATCCATTCCTAGCCTTTGACGTGCTGAACACTTTGTTAAGCAACTCTGATCGTACGGTCATGTGTTGAAGTCCTGGCTGTTACAATCGTTGGCAATAAAGCGTCCGGTTTAAATTTCCTAGACAAGCGACCACAAAATCGCTGGCCTAACGATACAGAATTGCAACCACGCACATCCACCGGTGTGCACGTTTGTCACCCAGCGTTTCACGTGGGCCATACCGCTTGAGATCATCTACATGACACCCCTGCTTAGATGGAACCCATACAACCTGACCCACGTGGGTAAGTCAGTGTCTGTATGGGTAAGTGGGTTAAATACGTAATGGAGTAAATGTTTGCGTTCATTTTACGGTGTCATGGGTAGATCATCGTGCGCACGTGTCTGTTGTACGTCGTTGTGATTATGTGTACATTTTACATGCACGTGATTACGCATTTGTTTAAAAATGAATAGGATTTACCATTCTGTAAACGAGTATAGAGTATGCCATTTTGTAAAGGGTTCGCAAGTAACAAGTAACAATGGGCTTGAAACAAGGGGAGCCACTCTCGCCGATATTATTTATCTTATTTATTAATGACGTTTTTAAAACCATCAATTTGGATGATTTAACTGGAAAAGCTGTAGAACTTCTCTCTATGTACATGATTTTGTTTGCTGACGACATTGTATTATTGACAAATCAGCTTAGTTTACAAGCCCAACTAGATGCTATATATTCGTATTCAGTAAAATGGGGCTTGAAAATAAATGTCAATAAAACAAAAATCTGTGTTTTTGAAAAACGTTAAACAGTTGTAAATTCTGAAATAAAGTATTAATTGAGAAAGCATCGAAACTGTCGATGATTTTACTTACTTGGGCATAAATTTTACCTATACAGGAAACATGAAAAACGCTGTTAAAATGTTACAGGACCAGGCTCTTAAAGCCTATTGTAGTTTATTATCTTTTTTTGATAAAGTGCAATTAGACATTAAAACCAAGCTTTCATTATTTGACGCCATGGTCCTTCCAATTCTTCTGTATGGCTCCGAAATCTGGGGTGTCTATAACATAAAAGATGTTGATAAATTACATGTGCGATTTTTGAAAAACCTCCTCGGCGTCAAACAGCAGACTCCAAAATTTGCTGTCCTTGGTGAATTTGGTCGCTTCCCCCTCTCTATTTTATGTAAAGAAAGGGCGATACGCTTTTGGTTAAAAATTATGAAAAATAGAAATTCTCCTATCTGTAACATATACTCCAATCTGTTTAACACTGGAAGCAGTGGCTGCTGGGCCAACAGAATCAATACCTTGATTGACCATTTAGATTTTAACAATATTCGTCATAATTTCAACTACTTTCCAAGCTTGAAAAATAAACTTAGAGATATTTTTGTTCAAGAATGGAAGGGAACTATTCAATCAATGTCTAAATTACAGCAGTATTGCTTATTCAAATCTGAATTTGTCTGTGAAAAGTACTTATTAAAAATACAAAAATATGACCTGCTGAAACAATTTGCCCGTTTTAGACTATCGTCGCACCATCTAGAAATTGAAGTTGGCAGATTCCAAGGTATTGATCGCGATCAGAGACTTTTTCGATGCTGCAATATGAACGTTGTTGAATCTGAGTATCACTTCCTACTTTGTTGTGACAATTATAGACACTTAAGACTGAAATTTATTGGACATATATCTTGGCCTACCTTAAATTTATTCCAAACTACTATGACATCGAAAAAAATAAATAAAATATTAGGAATTTGTAAATACCTAAAAGAAGCTATGTTATATAGAAATAATACCCTTACTGAACTATCTGTTCCTTAATCCAAAGTATATCAACGTTTCGTTACATAAATAAATTTTATGTATGCATGTATATTATGCTTGAATATGTATATATGTACTTTGTTGTGTGTGATGATACTACTTAACCGTTCTTTTTGTCTTTGCCATAATTATGTTGTAAATGGCTAAAGGCATGTTTTTATTGCCGATTGCCAATAAACTTTGAAACTTTGCTATTGTGTGAAAGTGTATAGTGTGCGCTATTGTTTAAAAGAGTATAGAGAATGCCATTGTGTGAAAGTGTATAGTGTGCGCTATTGTTTGAAAGAGTATAGAGAATGCCATTGTGTGAAAGTGTATAGTGTGCGCTATTGTTTGAAAGAGTATAGAGAATGCCATTGTGTGAAAGTGTATAGTGTCCGCTACTGATTGAAAGAGTATAGAGAATGCCATTGCGTGAAAGTGTATAGTGTCCGCTACTGTTTGAGAGAGTAAAGGGAATGCCATTGCGTGAAAGTGTATAGTGTGCGCTATTGTTTGAAAGAGTATAGAGAATGCCATTGTGTGAAAGTGTATAGTGTGCGCTATTGTTTGAAAGAGTATAGAGAATGCCATTGTGTGAAAGTGTATAGTGTGCGCTACTGTTTGAATGAGTATAGAGAATGCCATTGCGTGAAAGTGTATAGTGTGCGCTATTGTTTGAAAGAGTATAGAGAATGTCATTGTGTGAAAGTGTATAGTGTGCGCTATTGTTTGAAAGAGTATAGAGAATGTCATTGTGTGAAAGTGTATAGTGTGCGCTATTGTTTGAAAGAGTATAGAGAATGCCATTGTGTGAAAGTGTATAGTGTGCGCTATTGTTTGAAAGAGTATAGAGAATGCCATTGTGTGAAAGAATATAGTGTGCGCTATTGTTTGAAAGAGTATAGAGAATGTCATTGTGTGAAAGTGTATAGTGTGCGCTATTGTTTGAAAGAGTATAGAGAATGCCATTGTGTGAAAGTGTATAGTGTGCGCTATTGTTTGAAAGAGTATAGAGAATGCCATTGTGTGAAAGTGTATAGTGTCCGCTACTGTTTGAAAGAGTATAGGGAATGCCATTGCGTGAAAGTGTATAGTGTGCGCTACTGTTTGAAAGAGTATAGAGAATGCCATTGCGTGAAAGTGTATAGTAAGCGCTACTGTTTGAAAGAGTATAGAGAATGCCATTGTGTGAAAGTGTAAAGTGTGCGCTATTGTTTGAAAGAGTATAGGGAATGTCATTGTGTGAAAGTGTATAGTGTGCGCTATTGTTTGAAAGAGTATAGAGAATGCCATTGTGTGAAAGTGTATAGTGTGCGCTATTGTTTGAAAGAGTATAGAGAATGCCATTGTGTGAAAGTGAGAGTATAGAGAATGTCATTGTGTGAAAGTGTATAGTGTGCGCTATTGTTTGAAAGAGTATAGGGAATGCCATTGCGTGAAAGTGTAGGGTATAATTTTGTGTAAAGGTTCATATGGTATGCTTATGTGTGAATGTCCTTTTAAGGAGTAAATATGGTTAGGGTACGCCATTGTGTCATAGTGTTTAGAGTATGCACGTGTGTTATAGTGTAAAGGGCACGACAGAGAGTAACGCAAGAGTGGGTATATGAACGTGTTAAGGATTTTCCAGTGTGTAAAAGTGTAAAGTTTCTGTACGTTAAGGTGTATTATGATACGTGACGGTGCTTATTTTAAGTACATTAGTTCTTTAGTATGTTTGCCCGCTTACAATTTAAATACACGTTCAGTTGTTTTTATGAACGTATTAATATTCTTTGGATTACTAATAATATACATAATATGCTGGATGTATATATACCAAAGTCAGTAACATCATTTTTTAATCGACGCACATATGAAAAAAACGTATATATTACATATAATATACCTGTCATATACATAAAGCGCAAAAATTCGCAGTCGACGAAAACTAAGGTCGAACCTTCACTTTCATTTGTAGACATCAACGGCGGCCGAGAGGTTCAATCCATTATACACACAAGTACCGGAGCTCAACGAAACGGAAACCTGGACCCCGCGCATGCGTACAACGGTACCTTCAACAAGCTGTACTATCGGACACCGGCGGAGCTCTTCGCTGACGGCAGGGCCGTCGACCATAGTAACGCCGACACTGCTAAAGGTATTTGCGTTTTTAATGTGTAAGTTGATCCTTTTATTTAAGGTTATTATAATTCGATGAAGCGTAAAGTAATAAAGTTGTAAAGAATATTTTTTAGTGTTATTAAGGGTAGTACTTACAAAGGAAATTATTAACCTGTGTTTGGTTTCAACAATATACATTTTTCCGCGTATTTAATAATATAAATGTATGCTTGTGACTCTATTTCCGTCCTTTCCCCGATAATGTTCATATCCAAAACTTCGTTTATTTTGTGCTTCCAGGCGTCGTCGGTGTCCTAGACCCACAGGGTAATGTTCGAAAAGTTGTGGCTTCCGGTACGAGAATCATTTTGCCCAACATAGAAGGCGTGGGCCAAATTCGCACGCGCTATCCCATAATGCCCTTTCATTCAGACGGGCAACAGACGAGAAAAGAGCTAGACGCCTTAAAGGTATAATTAATTTAATGTATCGATATGATTTCAAATCGTAAAATCCCAGAAATTAACCGATACAAAATTAAAAACAAGCCGATACGTTGAATTCATATCCCATTACGAATAAATTGTGTTTATTAAACAGGGAAATAACTGTAAAATAAAAAAGTAGGGTAATTGTTGTTATGGATCGAATTTGACCTCATCGATATCTATACACCCATTAATTTCCCGTTTAATTATGCCCCCCTTCGAAGAAGAGGGGGTATATTTCTTTGCCCATATCGGTCGGTCTGTCGGTCGGTCGGTCCGTCCACCAGGTGGTTTCCGGATGATAACTCAAGAACGCTTGGGCCTAGGATCATGAAACTTCATAGGTACATTGATCATGACTCGCAGATGACCCCTATTGATATTGAGGTCACTAGGTCAAAGGTCAAGGTCACGGTGACCCGAAATAGTAAAATGGTTTCCGGATGATAACTCAAGAACACTTAGGCCTAGGATCATGAAACTTGATAGGTATATTGATCATGACTCGCAGATAACCCCTTTTGATTTTCAGGTCACTTGGTCAAAGGTCAAGGTCACAGTGACCCGAAATAGTAAAATGGTTTCCGGATAATAACTCAAGAACGCTTAGGCCTAGGATCATGAAACTTGATAGGTAGATTGATCATGACTTTCAGATGACACCTATCGATTTTCAGGTCACTAAGTCAAAGGTCAAGGTCACAGTGACCCGAAATAGTAAAATGGTTTTCGGATGATAACTGAAGAACGCTTATGCCTAGGATCATGAAACTTCATAGGTAGATTGATAATGGCTGGCAGATAACCCCTTTTGATTTTCAGGTCACTAGGTCAAAGGTCAAGGTCAAGGTGACCCCAAATAGTAAAATGGTTTCCGGATGATAACACAAGAACGCTTATGCCTAGGATCATGAAACTTCATAGGTAAATTGATCTTGACCCGCAGATGACCCCTATTGATTTTCAGGTCACTAGGTCAAAGGTCAAGGTCACGGTGAACCGAAATAGTAAAATGGTTTCCGGATGATAACTCAAGAACGCTTATGCCTAGGATCATGAAACTTGATAGGTAGATTGATCATGACTCGCAGTTGACCCCTATTGATTTTCAGGTTACTATATCAAAGGTCAAGGTCACGGTGACCTGAAATAATAAAATGGTTTCCGGATGATAACTCAAGAACGCTAATTGCTACGATCATGAAACTTCATAAGTACATTGATCATGACTTGCAGATAACCCCTATTGATTTTGAGGTCACTAGGTCAAAGGTCAAGGTCATGGTTACCCGAAATAGTAAATTGGTTTCTGGATGATAACTCAAGAACGCTTATGCCTAGGATCATGAAACTTTATAGGTACATTGATCATGACTCGCAGATGACCCCTATCTATTTTGAGGTCACTAGGTCAAAGGTCAAGTTCACGGTGACCCGAAATTGTAAAATGGTTTCCGGATTATAACTGAAGAACGCTTATTCCTAAGATCATGAAACTTGATAGGTAGATTGATCATGACTCACAGATGACCCCTATTGATTTTCAGGTCACTAGGTCACTAGGTCAAGGTCACGGTGACCCGAAATAGTAAAATGGTTTCCGAATGATAACTCAAGAAAGCTTATGGCTAGGATCATGAAACTTCATAGGTACATTGATCATGACTGGCAGATGACCCCTATTAATTTTCAGGTCACTAGGTCAAAGGTAAATGTCACAGTGACAAAAACATATTCACACAATGGCTGTCACTACAACGGAGAGCCTATATGGGGGGCATGCATGTTTTACAAACAGCCCTTGTTCTTTTATAGTATCTAAAGTATAACCCTAGAAAGTTATATCATGCAAAATCAACAAATGGCAATGATTGTTATTTCAGAAATTGGAGAGCTAGCATACTATTGTTTGATACTATTTCTCATTGACATATTCACCCATGGAGTTTCATGTTGAAGTCCTGTATCGTATCTGAGATTTATCCCTGAAAAGTTACATCGTACACAAACAACAATGGGCAATAACTCTCATTTTATTAAGTGACGGGTTATGTTTATTGTGTATGGCACTTCTACTCATTGTTGTATACACCAATAAAGATCAATGATGAAATGCTGTATAGTGTTTGAAACATAGCCGTGAAAAGTTTGTGACAGATAGACAATCAACAAAAATAACGTACGGCAATAACTATCTTAAACCACTTAAGAAAGTGTATTGTTATGGTTCTTGTGCATGGTACTTCCCCTTTTTGCTATCTATACACACATGACCTTTTATGTTGAAATCTAAAATAGTTTCTGAGATATTGCACTTAGAAGTCTACGACAGACGGACATAATACACAAACAAAAAAGGGCAGTAACTCGTTTAAAAAAAAAGAATGGTTAAGGTTCTTGTGCATGGCACTTCTTCTCATTGATATCTATATACCCAAAATGTTTCAGGTTGAATCCTTATATACGCTTGGTGACTTTTCTAACGCATCACTTTTCAAACTTGAATATCTCAATTATGAGTGAAGATATTGTTTTAAAATTTTACATACGATCATTTGACTACATTCTATGCAAGCTCACGATAAATTCATTCATCCGTGACGATTGGACGCTTTAGCACGTGGGGAAGGTGCGGTTCCATATTTTTGCCCGTGAACATGTTGAAACGCGATTAAATTCTAGTTTTATTTCAATTTAGTTATTTAAGGTGGGTTCTTACACAAGGAAAACATAAGATTAATTTACAAAACAATATAGCTCGTATGAATATTAAGGAGCGCAATCGCGCACTTTGCATTTTACAGGCTACCTTTCCCAATTGCTAAAGCGTCCGAGCGTCACGGATGAATGATTTTATCTATAGCTTGCACATATTGTTGTCAAATGATCACATGTGCAATTTTAAATAAAAATTATGTATTCATTACTGAGACATGTAAGTTTTAAAAGTGTTGCGTTAGAAAAATCACCAAGTGTAGTACAGGGCAATATACATGTCATTCCAATTTAATTACTATTTCATCATTCTAGGTAAGTTTTTACACAAGAAAAACATAACATTAATTAAACAAAAACAATATGACTTGTATGAATATTCAGGAGCGAAACCGCTCAATCGGCATGTTGCAAGCCGGTCAGTTATTAAGACGTGTAAGTTTATTCGTTTTACTTTTCACATTGTTATTATTAAACGTTGTACGAGTTTGCGAAGTTGACTTTTGAAATGACGTTTTTAATTTGTTAAGTTTTATATTTTGTTGTTTTTCAATTTCAATTAAATTTTCAGGAATTATCAGATATGTGTTGAATTATTCTTGGTCCAAATTTTAACACAAGCCGTTCAAAAATAAGGGAGCTACATTTTGTATATTGATATGATTAAGTGATGCGTTAGAAAAGTCTCCAAGTGTAGTTTCTGAGATATAGCCCTGAAAGGTTTGTGACATACTGACATCTAACAAAACAACAGCGAACAATAACCCTTATTCAAGCAAGTGAAGGGTTGTGGTTCTTGTGCATGGCTCTTCTCATCATTCATATGTTTACACTAATGAAGTTTAATTTTGAAATCTAACATAAATTCAAAGATAAAGTCCATAAAACTTGGTGACAGACGGACATCCTAAAAAACAAAGGGCAATAACTTTTATTTTAGAAAGTGTTGTGTTATGGTTCTTGTAAATGGCACTTTTCCTCATTGATATATATCACCCACGAAGTTTCATGTCGAAATATTGTATAGTTTTTTTAGATAAAGCTCTGACAATTTTGTAATTATATCCCTACGCCATTGTCGGGGATAAAAATAATTGTGAATATATAAACAAAGCTACTACGTGATTTCGATGGGTTTCTTTAATTAACGTAGGTTATGTTTGGTGATATTGGTTCACTTTAAATTCATCAAATGAATCGTGCCGTTCGTTTTCGCTGACGGGTTTTGCTTTGACCTGGTGCACGCAAAAGTAACACATTGACGCGGGGTTTTGGTCATCTATCGAACCTTTTTAAATTAGCTTTAGTGTTTTATATATTTAAGTATACCGTTCTATGTAATGAATTATAAACAAATATTTAATATAAGGAATCTAATAATAACAGAAATCTTATGATATAGGTAAAGTCATCTAAAAATACTGACAATTTATCATTTCACTTGTTTTATAAAAGGGAGGTAGCCCATCGTTTTTTACAATTTCTTTGACAAGTCTCTTCGGCCTCTTTCTACGCATTTTAATACCAGTCAGTTCCATATGCACGTTTTGTTGACACACCGTAGGACATGGTGATGAACATGGCTAAGTACGGGCCCCTGTTCGAGACTGAGCCCACCACACTTTCATTGGCCAACCAGACCTACAACAACCAGCCGCACTTACTCAAGGTATCATGTTCTTGTAGATAACAGTATTATCATTAAAATGTGTTGTAGTTTTATTTTGTCAAAAGGCTACAGCTGAAGGCATTCGGAAAGCAGAAGTCATTCATATTACGTCGTATAAATAAACTTTTATTTAAACGAACATCACATTTCTTATGCGTGACAACATTCTGATTGATGTCATATTTATTCGATAACAGATATAGTCAAAATAAGGACGACATTTTCAGGTTTTGGTGTAGTTTTACAATGGTATCTGTGTTATTTGCTTTTGGCTACATAAGCTTTTATTAGCGTTAGAATAATAAAACACATGCTATAAATTACTTAAGGTGGCCCCGACAAGTCGTGACCCTCCCGGTTACCATGACCACGAAATCAACATCGTGCAGAGTGACCTTAACGAACTGAAGCAAGGTCAAACAATCCGCGCCATCCTCACTTCGGTGGACAACGGGCACCAGCACAGCGTTGACGTCTCTATGGATTCCCATGGTCACTTCGTAATGGCGTCATGCGACGGAATGGCTCATTGCTGGGACGGTCATAGCAACCAGCTGACCTTAGAGTACTAAACCGCTCAGAGAAATGATTGAAATAAAAACCAGCATTCACACAGATCCTTAAGTTATTCTTTAAAGGAATTCTTATAACAGGTTTAAAAGGTTCTTTGTCTATTTACTTGACCGACCAGTTTTTGTACCAACCTTTATATTTTTGCGTTTCAGAATGAGTTTCGATCATTTATGCTAAATTCTATCATATTCAGTAAACAAGCAAAAATAAAAATAATGATAAATACAGGTAGTGTATGAGAAGATTTCTTCCTGTCATTACATGTTCTTATTATATTTAGGAATCATTAATAGTTAAGCCAACTTACATGTATCTAACATTATATTTTTCCGATGTAAGTAAAAGACGATTGATTTTTTTTGGCTTTGGTCTCGTAGATGTCAACTGAACGTTTTCTTACGTAATTGCGGTATTTTCCGTATTTAGAACTATAAAACATAATAACATCGGACAACCAAATATTATAAGAATAACATATATACTTCAGTTTTATGAACAAATAATTCAACCTCAAAATACTAGGTCACTTGTTGGACAGAACCTCGTGTTGAAAGAAAATCTTATAATTAAATATAAGTTATAGTATTTTTAGGTCAGTTATTACTATTCTTCAATGTTTCATACAAAAGACAACTATTTTCTTTCATTGAAACGTTTCGCAGTATTTAAACGTTAAAATGGGTCATAGCAACACAGATTTTCGTTTAGTACGGTTTGTACGACCGAACCGTCAAAGTACGAAAAGAAGTTAAATTGAAAAATACTGATAACTAAAATTTACTTTTAAAAATCCCTATTCTACTATGAAAACCGGTCATGATAGTTCACCTTTTCAACGTCTCGTACAATACACCATGAATATACCAAAACAGTTGATGGTCAATCCATTTCTAAATGCACATACAGGAAATCAGCGGGTTATGTAGGAGTGTGTGCTTGTGTGCGTATATAAACCGAGTTGAACAGATCTTACACGACTGGAAAGCATACATTACAGGTAGGATGCAATAAACATATGAAAACTATTTTTTTCCAGTTCAGGAAATGTTTTTTCGGCGTTAATTGGCTTTTTAAACTATGATATTTGTAATCCGTCTTCTAAAAAATAGTTGCGTACAATGTTACAACACCAAACAAAATACAATATTTCGGAAATATTTTTCCGATTGCGTTCATAAACTTAGATTCATATTATCGCGAGTTCCCGTCGATTCTCGCGGCCACCGACATTTCGGTCACAAGATAATCCAATTCTTTAGTTCATCATAAATAGCATTCAATATTTGCATTTTTCTGCTGAGCAGTCATGAATTAACTTGTAACATACAAAAGTAAACATATTTTTTAAACAAAATTAACTATATATCATAGCGGTTCATCTGGTTTATTTTTAGCAGTTATTGTACTTGCTCAAAAACAAATTTAATCTGCATCTGTTTTTTTAGTAATAAACCCAGCATATCATTTTTTTTCAATTTGCCTTAAAGGGGCCTTTTCACGTTTTGGTAAATGGACAAAATTAAAAAAAGTTTTTTCAGATCGCAAATTTTTCGTTTAAGTTATGATATTCGTGAGGAAACAGTAATACATGTACTGAACATTAACCATGCTCTAAAATAGCCATTATATGTATCTTTTGATGATTCAAAAACGATTCATAAAGCGTTGCAACTCGAAACAATTGAATAATTTGGAGAGTTCTGTTATTGTCGTTATTTTTGTGAAACTACGAGGATTGCTTATATTAAGTATAAAATACGTCCTTCATTGTATTAACACACATGGCCGATGGGTCTAAGTGGTGGACTTTTTACTCCACGACTCCAGGGGTCAGTGGTTCGAGCCCTGTTGAGGGTTACTTTTTTTAAATTTCATTCTTGATTGTTAACTGGAACTTTTTAGATCCAATGTTTACATTTACCAACATAAAACATTTAATGACAAACTTCAATACATGCCAAAATATGTGAAAAGGCCTCTTTAAGAGTAGTCGTGTGTCATCTTATCTACACATGTTCAGTAAATTTAAGTCGGAGACATTTCTATTTAAACTCTTAATCAACACGGGGAACATCGTCTTCGAGAGATATTCGTTCTTGCCCTATTCACTGATATTTATTTAAATACAATGATCTTGCTTAAATTCAGTATCCATTATTAGTTAAGGTTAAATTCAATTTAATATGTTTGTTTCATAGTGTACATTTTTATCGTAAAATATATACTTAATTTTACATTCAATAACAAAAACACATTAGTTAAGATAATATAGAGAACATCGCTAAAATACCAGTTATTTAACTTTAAAAAATCATCAAGTTTATTTCAGGCTACAGATTTTCACATTACCTCTTAAATGACACGAAAGTAATAAATTTTTCTTTGAAAATGTTATAGGCAAATGCAGATATGTACTTTTTCAATGAAAAATGTTGCCTAAATTCTTACGTTGTTTCGCTAATGAAATATTTCCGACATCATTTCAATATAAATTACACAATTCATTACCGGCTTTAGATTTTCACGCCTTTAAAATGATACTTAAATGAAAAATATTAATTAATATCTCCGGAACTATTAAAGATAAACTATAAAAATTAACTCATACACGTAGATATTTACGTCTCGGTTTATTTCAACTCAAGATATTGATATCACCTTTATAATGTAGCACTTGATTCATAACATTCAAAAATGAAGTTTTTAGGCAAAGAGTGCACTTTGAAAAAGCTAACTCGGTCGTAAATTTTATGTAATGTCTGTTAATTTTTCTGAAGAGACACATACATGTACATTATTGTATTGTTATATTCTTTTGTGATATATCATTCTCAAATCAATTGTATTTGTTAAAGCCGCATTTACTATCGAAACTTTTGATGTTTCACTACTGTTCGAAGTCAACAAACCATGTTTATTGGAAAAAAGCTGTCTTACACGCTGAAGTCACGCATGATAACGTTCATATCAGATGGCAACGAGATAGCACAGTATTGCAGTGATGTTTTCAATCTTTGTTTATTGATAGATCTTTGCTTTTTCTTTGGGAATGTCAGCTGGTATGATATTATTAAATAACAAAAACAACAATACACTTCTTAATTGAATCACAACTGTATATATTATTACTACAAATCCTGATTCAGTGATTCACTCCAATCATTATCACATTGCACTTGTAAATCATACTAGCATGTAAAATATAAATTTACTAGTTTCTATTGGTGACACAGAATGGCTCGCTTATTGGGTCGTTACAAGTACTTTCGTGATCGCGCTATAAAATGCAAAATGCATATAGACATTCTATGCTAAGATTCAGGGATGTTTTTCCCCTCTCAAATATATTCCAAGTCTTGACCATACCGCTACATCTGTGTTATCCATTATGGATGTAAGATCACGACTCACCCTTTTCCATGACCACTTTATTTATGCAATCAAAAGCACTCAATCCTACAAAACTTATATAATAAATCTGATTTTCAATGGAACAAGAAAGACAATGGTTACATGGTACTGATACATGTGATGCTGTTATCAATATTAACAATTACATAGCAAACCACATGTACACAAACCATGTTCAAATAATTAACAAGTTAATTTTATTACACACAAAAATCTACGCAGTCACAATACCAGGGACATAACGTTGCTAGAAAGAAAAATCC
Source organism: Dreissena polymorpha (assembly GCF_020536995.1). NCBI lineage: Eukaryota > Metazoa > Mollusca > Bivalvia > Myida > Dreissenidae > Dreissena > Dreissena polymorpha. The sequence continues at coordinate 65,906,585 of NC_068356.1, forward strand.
AAACACGTGTCAAAAGCAATTAATTCTTAATACATCATAAAACTGGATCGATACTCAGTTCACAACACGAACACTCAAAAAAGGGCATTAGTGTCTATAATATTGCTGTCCACTAATGTTCTGAATAAGATAACATAAATTTAAAGAAATTGTTACATACAACAAGATCTAACCATAATAATTCGTAAAGAAAATGAAATAAAATGTCACGCTGGCTTAAAATTGTCCCCAAAAGATTGAAATCATCGAAGGTAAATCACGATCGGATTATAACCTAGATGAGCCCGAGATCTTATTAATATGTTGAATATACATAGGAAAGAAAGTCCAAAGTATCTGGGTAAATGGTTCTGGTTCCTATGTTAAATAATGTACCTGCAAATAAAAAGGCATACCTGAAAGAGAGCATTTTTAAACATGTATTGTATCAAATCAGGTTAGTAAATATAATAACATATGTATCTTTAATGGAACGAAATACGATGCCAACTACAGTTTAAGCTACTTCTTCAAACCAAACTAAACATGATTACATGTATGTACCTTTCAATCAATCAATTACTTGGAAACCTACAGCAAAAGTTACCAGTTCAAACCAAACTTAACACAATAATCACTAGTAAGCATGTTCCACTGTGTTTAATTTGGTTTGAACTGGTAACTTTAACTGTACTTTCCACAGTAACCGATTACTGTGGAAACTACAGTTAAAGTTACCAGTTCAAACCAAACTAAACATGGTAATCAATCACTATTGAGCATGTTCCATTTGACAATGATGGTCAAGGTCAGCCGAGGTCCAGAAAACACGCTTGCACACCAGGCATGGGTACTTCTCCATTTTATGAACTCGCACCATATGCTGGTAAGCATTGCCCTTGTCCACAAATGCCTTGCTACAAACCAAACATTTGTGGTCCTTCGCATCATAATGTGTGCTTATATGCCTTTGCAATTTATCAGCTGGGAATACCTTGGTACAAACCCCACACTGTTTAACATAAGGGGATTTCGATGCTAAGGCTTCGTCGAGGTGTTGTGCTATAAGGTGCCTTGCAAGGGTAAATGTCCTATCAAACAACATTTGGCAGAATACACAGCGAGCTTTTGACTTCTTAAATGCCGCGCTTCCATAAATGTGTCGCTTTCGATGATGACCTAAAGAGGACGAATTATAAAAAAAAAAGGTGAACTATCACGACCGGTTTTCCTAATAGAATAGGGATTTTTAAAAGTGAATTTTAGTTATCAGTATTTTGTAATTTAACTTCTTTTCGTACTTAGACGGTTCGGTCGTACAAACCGTACTAAACGAAAATCTGTGTTGCTATGACCCTTTTTAACGTTTAAATACTGCGAAACGTTTCTATGAAAGAAAATAGTTGTCTTGTGTATGAAACATTGAAGAATAGTAATAACTGCCCTTAAAATACTATAACTAATATTTAATTATAATATTTTGAACACGAGGTTCTGTCCAACAAGTGACCTTGTATTTTTAAGTTGAATTATTTGTTCATAAAACTGAAGTACATATGTTATTCTTAGAATATTTGGTTGTCCGATGTTATTATGTTTTATAGTTCTATAGACGGAAAATACCGCAATTACGTAAGAAAACGTTCAGTTGACATCTACGAGACCACTTTATTTATGCAATCAAAAGCACTCAATCCTACAAAACTTGTTTAATAAATCTGATTTTCAATGGAACAAGAAAGACAATGGTTACATGGTACTGATACATGTGATGTTGTTATCAATATTAACAATTACATAGCAAACCACATGTACACAAACCATGTTCAAATAATTAACAAGTTAATTTTATTACACACAAAAATCTACGCAGTCACAATACCAGGGACATAACGTTGCTATAAAGAAAAATCCAAACACGTGTCATAACCAATTAATTCTTAATACATCATAAAACTGGATCGATACTCAGTTCACAACACGAACACTCAAAAAAGGGCATTAGTGTCTATAATATTGCTGTCCACTAATGTTCTGAATTAGATAACATAAATTTAAAGAAATTGTTACATACAACAATATCTAACCATAATAATTCGTAAAGAAAATGAAATAAAATGTCACGCTGGCTCAAAATTGTCCCCAAAAGATTGAAATCATCGAAGGTAAATCACGATCGGATTATAACCTAGATGAGCCCGAGATCTAATTAATATGTTGAATATACATAGGAAAGAAAGTCCAAAGTATCTGGGTAAATGGTTCTGGTTCCTATGTTAAATAATGTACCTGCAAATAAAAAGGCATATCTGAAAGAGAGCATTTTTAAACATGTATTGTATCAAATCAGGTTAGTAAATATAATAACATATGTATCTTTAATGGAACGAAATACGATGCCAACTACAGTTTAAGCTACTTCTTCAAAACAAACTAAACATGCTTACATGTACCTTTCAATCAATCAATTACTTGGAAACCTACAGCAAAAGTTACCAGTTCAAACCAAACTTAACACAAAAATCACTAGTAAGCATGTTCCACTGTGTTTAGTTTGGTTTGAACTGGTAACTTTAACTGTACTTTCCACAGTAACCGATTACTGTGGAAACTACAGTTAAAGTTACCAGTTCAAACCAAACTAAACATGGTAATCAATCACTATTGAGCATGTTCCATTTGACAATGATGGTCAAGGTCAGCCGAGGTCCAGAAAACACGCTTGCACACCAGGCAGGGGTACTTCTCCATTTTATGAACTCGCACCATATGCTGGTAAGCATTGCCCTTGTCCACAAATGCCTTGCTACAAACCAAACATTTGTGGTCCTTCGCATCATAATGTGTGCTTATATGCCTTTGCAATTTATCAGCTGGGAATACCTTGGTACAAACCCCACACTGTTTAACATAAGGGGATTTCGATGCTAAGGCTTCGTCGAGGTGTTGTGCTATAAGGTGCCTTGCAAGGGTAAATGTCCTATCAAACAACATTTGGCAGAATACACAGCGAGCTTTGGACTTCTTAAATGCCGCGCTTCCATAAATGTGTCGCTTTCGATGATGACCTAAAGAGGACGAATTATAAAATTCTGTACCACACATGTCGCAGACAAACTTCTTTTCTTTGGTGTGCCCATTCTCATGATCGCGCAAAATGTATTCACTTTTTAGAATTTTTTCACAGTACCGGCACTTGTATGTTACCTTTGATTTGGATTCATTGTGGGACAGTTCATGTCGGCCTAAAGCGTTTTTTTCAACATAGCACTTCCCACATACTTGGCACTGGTGTTTGGCTTTATAATGTGTCCTCCTTCGATGTTTGCGGAGCTCAAGACTTAATTCAAAGACTTCATCACAATATTGACAATTGAACACCTTTTTCACGTTCATTGTTTCATGTTTTTTCATGTGAGTAGCAAAGCTAGCCTTGCTTGTAAACTTTTCATCACACTTGGTGCACTTTTTTGACTTATCAAAGTGGCTCATTTTCTTGTGATTTCGGAGAAAATATGCCGACGCGAAGCCTTTTCCACACAGATTACAAGTCAGGTGCTTCGGTGCATGCTTCCGGAGCTTGTGCGTCATCAGTGAAAATTTTCCGCGGCATTTTTGGTGGCAAACCTAAGATAAATTCAGAAAATAATTAACTATTTAAACAATTTGCAAAAAGGACAAAATCAGGCAATTTTTAACTCATTGCACAATTTTTCAAAGGCATCTACAATAGGATCTAAGCAAATTAGCGCTATAGTGAATTTTAATGCATCGGGTTCATTTTACTATTATGTGTTACGATCGGGTTAAGTCGGTGTGATTTTACAGGCCATTTTTGCGGGGCGCTCCGCCATGTAAAAGTTCTGAAGCGCAACTTTTCCCTTTTCAAAGACAAAAACAGCAACGCGCCCTGATCGATAACACCTTAATTGGTTTCCTTGACCAAACTTGTAAGCATAAATATCTGCAAAATCAGCGTCCATCATTTCTTGTGACTGATTACATTTTACAATAAGCAACCTAAGGAAATTATTGCCGACCATATTGCCGAATGCAAAAAATTAAATGTAATAGTCAATATTACTGACAAGAAATTGCCATCACCTTACTGGATACCTAAATTACATAAAACGCCATATAAAAGCCGTTTTATCGCTAATTCAGTGTCTTGTACCACCAAGCAATTATCAGTGTATCTTACATCTGCATTGAGTGCTATTAGATATCATATAGCTAAATATTGTAATAAAGTTTATGAAAATAGTAATATTAACCTATTTTGGTCAATAAAAAACTCCTTAGAAGTTATTGATAAAATTGAAAAGAACAAATATAAGGTGTCACAAGTAAGCACTTATGATTTTTCTACACTATATACAACGCTTTCTCACGCTTTAATAAAATCCAAACTTGTTTCTTTGAAAAAACATTTGCTAGAGAGAAGTGTTCATATCTAGCTTTAAACACTAAAACAGCTTTTTTTACTAATCAGATATTAGATAATTGCATCATTTGGACTGGTCTTGACTTTTGTGCAGCACTTACTTTTCTTCTGGATAACTTGTTTGTTGAATGTAATGGTAAAATATTTAAACAAATTATTGGCGTTCCTATGGGTACTAATTGTGCGCCACTTATAGCTGATCTTTTTTTATATTGTTATAAAAACGAATTTATGTAAGAATTATCTAAAACAAAACAAGTAGATTTGATTCAATGTTTTAACCTTACTAGTAGGTACATTGATGACATACTTAATTTAGATAATCCATTATTTGAACAATATATTCAAAAAATCTACCCAAACGAACTAGTCTTAAATAGATCGTTTCAATCCAATACAGACGCTGCGTATTTAGACGTACATCTAACTATTAATAACATATTATTAAAACTAGTTTATACGACAAACGGGACGACTTTAACTTTGAAATTGTGAATGTTCCGTTCCTAGATGGCAACATCCCTAAAGGTCCTTCCTATGGTATTTACATTTCGCAGTTGGTAAGTTATGCCAGAGCATGTTCATGTATTAAAGATTTTAGTGATCGTAACTAATATTATATTAACAAAGAAATTGCTAAAACAAGGCTTTTTGTATCATAATCTAAGAAGTAAATTCGCTAGATTTCACTAAAAGTATGGTGATTTAATTTCAAAATATAATGTTTCTTTAAAATGGCATTTAAATAATGGAATTTCCCATCCATCATTTTATGGAGATGTTTTGAAGCGTGTCCGCAAATTAAAATTTGTTAAAGAAAATGTTCATATTGAACTTTTCAATTTAATTAACTCGTTTTTATCAAAAGGATATGATGCTGATGTACTTAAAAACACGTGCTTGATGGTTTTAGATTCACTATATCTTTCTTCTTTTGGAATTTGGAATCATTAATGATATTATGGGCATTTTTCACATTTGAGCATAATTGTGTCTTTGTGTCGTTTGCACAAATCTGCATAAAACTACATTTAGCCTCACATCTTACATCAAATCATTTCATTCGTCAGTTGTCAAAACACCTATATACTATTTGATTCCAATAAGGTCGCTTTAATTGGAATTACCATTTTAATACATTTAATTTTTAAATATTTAATCACCTAAACTTGTTTTATTAGTAGTTCAATTTTGCAGTACCGTCCCATTAATATTTTTATTTTTATTTTACAGTACTGCCCCTGGATTTTGTTCACGGCATTGTGTCTTCGCTTGTCAATTACGTCATAACCCTTTCTCTGTTCCTGGGTACGTTGATTTTTGTGACGTCATACGACCAACTTTCGCAGTTGTAATCTACATGCAAAGGCCATTGGGTTTATAATTTTATTTTTATTTTCTCTGTGACAGGCGTTTCTTGTTTGATTTATTTTTAAGCAGTACATAAACAACCAAGTAATGTAATATGGAACATTTACATCCATTATTGCTGCTTCTTCCTGTATTTGTGCGATGATGATCTGAAATTTAAACTTCATGATGCTATAGTTTTAAATCTTTTTCTATAAAGAAGGAATGTAGTTGACACTTGTTCATAGTTTCATTCCATCGTTCCTCAAAAAGTTGTAACTCTGTTGATATGGTATATTCAATACCATTGAGTAATTAAATGGTAATTAAATTGAATGCGTTTTAATTTCTTTTTATTATTGTTTAATTTGTGTTACAATGCTATGAGATTAAATTTTATTTACACTTAAATGTATTATGAATATTGCTGGGCCAAGTGTGAGGTTGAGCGCTCAAAAACCGGTTTAAACCCCCAATGCTTTGCATTGACCGTTCCAAGGCGGTGACCCCAGCTTTATTTTTATTTGTGTTTATGTTGTTTTGTATCGTGCTGTATTGTGCTGTTTTGTACTGTTTGGGCAATCGGTCACTTGCCCTAAATAAAGGACCTACTAATTGTTTATAATAATAATAATTCAATACTACCCCAGCAGCTGGAGTTTCACTTCTTTATATTGTGACGCCCTGTCCTTGCTTGATTTACTCCTTATCCGTGCATCGGATATTTTAATTAAATAAATCTAATTTTGTCCAGATCTCTGTTTAATCATTATAATATAAAGTTAACTAACTGGGTTATAAATGACTTATCTAAAAAAAACGTAACAATATAGATTTGGCGTCTTTCTTTGAGAGGAAATGTCAATTCAAAATCGTTATTTTGTTGTTTAAATGCACTACACAAATATTAAACGAAATTAAAAGATCTCGATGTTTTCTGCGACATTAATATTTTATAAAAAATAAATACAACCACATGCGGATAACAAGACGTTGTACATGTGCAGCGTACTTTTCATGCGCTTTTTATCGAGACAAACGATCAACACGAAATACATAGCACTATTTAATTGAAGTTACAACTTGTTACCGTCGCATTAACATTAAAATTAAGAAAAGTGAGTTCCTGATTACAAATCAATTGGGCATTCATCCGAACAATTACAGTTGTGTGTAATAATTAATTAAATTTAAATTTATAAAAATGAATAACTTGTCGAAATAACAGTTTTGACGATATTAGGCATCAAATGCACAATTTCCACTAGGATTACACCTGGTTGCCACAAAAAGTAAACAATATTCTGGTTACGATTGTATCGTGGAGGAGAAAACCTTCGTAGATGAATACAATAGTTTATGTATCTGAATCTGAATACCTGACCCATGTTAAGTCCTGTCATTTCTATTTCTCTCTATTTCAAGCAACAGTGAGCAAACTTTTGACCCCAAGTGAAGAATAAAAAGTAGTGCACAATCACGGATAAGCCTGTACTGACTTCTCAAGCTAAGCTAGGACGCCACGTTTTAACACATGCCTACCTCGCAATCATACATGTTGCTGCCACGTTTTAACACATGCCTACCTCGCAATCATACACTTTGCTGCCATGGTTTAACACATGCCTACCTCGCAATCATACACTTTGCTGCCACGGTTTAACACATGCCTACCTCGCAATCATACACTTTGCTGCCAAGTTTTAACACATGCCTACCTCGCAATCATACACTTTGCTGCCACGGTTTAACACATGCCTACCTCGCAATCATACACTTTGCTGCCACGGTTTAACACATGCCTACCTCGCAATCATACACTTTGCTGCCACGGTTTAACACATGCCTACCTCGCAATCATACACTTTGCTGCCAAGTTTTAACACATGCCTACCTCGCAATCATACACTTTGCTGCTGCTGCCCTTTCCATGGCACTCATCCTTATGAACATCAAGGGACACCCGACATGGGAAGGTTTCCTTGCATGTTTCACATGGACGTGCTTCATGCCTCCGCACCACATGCCTCCTCACTGAGAACCGAGTGGAAAATGTTTGTATGCAGTCCTGAAATCAAAGAATTTAGGTAGCCATGGTGAAGTGAATATGGTGTCCAACAAGCAACAGGGAGGTCACAGGTGTGATCCCTACTGTGAGTGTTTCAATAAACCTTTAGCTTTTGATGCAATCAAGCTATAATAAATAGGTTTAAGACTGAAATCAAAGAATAACAAAGGAATTTAGTATCCATTTCCAAGCTATTGTCTAGTGTTTGTATATAACAAATATTTAAGTTTTTAAGGTACGAATTACACTCCAAAAGTGTGGGCTAAACAATTTACTAGTTTGGGATCAACTTTTTTAGTGTTTAATTAAATATTTTTTTCCTATGCTTAAGGAAAATGTTTGCAATTCCTTTTAGAATACTGAAATTATGTTTGTATTTATCACAAAACATAGTTACTCATCCTTGTTTAATCAGGACTTAGCCTGACTGATATTTTGAAGACATATGAAAAATTATAGTATGAAAGGTTTGTATTTAGAAAATGTAATGTATACCCTTATCTTTGTTGCATGATATGGAGACACTGGTTTCTATGACAAATGGCGGAAGACATATTGAACTATACAATTCTTTTTCAATGTTTATATACTAATTACTTTGCAAAACATGTCACACATGGATAATCTTGTCACGAAAACGTCTCTTTCACCACATTTATTTGTTACATTATCTTACCTAGATCGGCATATGTAAGTTTTAATGTGATCACTTTCTAAACAGATTACTGGTAAACTGGAAAAGACCAAATTGTCACACGTACCTTCATGGGACAGGGGTATGCAGGTTTCTTCCTTTGTGCTGTTTGTGTTTCAGAAACCTGTTAGAATAAGAACATTACCATTATGAAAAAATACCTGGCTTGAAGATGTATAGGTACACAAAATATATAAAAACCTAGAAATAACTTAAAAATAACGGAAATCTAAAACACTGAAAAGCGTAAAAAGGAGCTACAATAAACCAGGAGACTAAGCAATGACATAATACTAGAAGGAACTGAACTGTTTTGATCAATTTCTGTGATGTTTCGAAAAACATTTCAGAATTCAGCCAAGACATCATTTGAACAAATATTTTAACAAGATTGTAAGATATTGGGCTAAAAATGTCTCATTAAGGGTGGTCATAAACTTTTTAGTTACTTGACCAACAACCTAGTTTTTGATGCCACATGATCTTGTTTCCCAATTGGCTGAGATACTATTAAGACAAATGTTCCACCAGTTTTCATGGAAATTGGGCAATAAGTAAGGAATCTAGAGAATTCACAAATTTTTTCTTCAAGTGTTACCTTGTGACCCAGTTTTTAACTCTACAAATCCAGTATCGACCTTGGCAAAAATTTGATAGGATCAAATGCTATCATCAATTTTCATGAATTCTGGGAATTAATGTGGGTTCTAGAGGGTTCAGAAGCTTTTTCTTAAATTTGACCTATAATCTAGTCTTTGTCGACCCTACCTGACTCAGTTTAGATTTCAGTTGGGATATTATAAGGACAAATGATATCACTATGTTTCATGAAGATTGGACAATAAATATGGCCTCTAAAGTGTTCACATGCTTTATCTTTAATTTAATCTAGTAACAAAGTGTTTGACATCACGTGACCACCACGTGACGTGAACAAGATGTGTTTGTGAAACACTATGTCCCCCTATATGATGTTTGACATTGTAGGATGACCTTGACCTTGTGAAGGATGACCTTGACCTTTCACCTCTCAAAATGTGCAGCTCCATGAGATACACATGCATGCCAAATATCAAGTTGCTATCTTCAATATTGCAAAAGTATTTATAAAATAAGCGATTTGGGCCACATATATTTGACCTCTGACCTTGAAGGATGACCTTGACCTTGACCTTTCACCACTCAAAATGTGCAGCTCCATGAGATGCACATGCATGCCAAATATCAAGTTGCTATCTTCAATATTGCAAAAGTATTTATAAAATGAGCGATTTTGGCCACATATAATTGACCTCTGACCTTGACCTTGACCTTTCACCACTCAAAATGTGCAGCTCCATGAGATACACATGCATGCCAAATATCAAGTTGCTATCTTCAATATTGCAAAAGTATTCATAAAATGAGCGATTTTGGCCACATATATTTGACCTCTGACCTTGAATGATGACCTTGACCTTGACCTTTCACCACTCAAAATGTGCAGCTTCATGAGATACACATGCATGCCAAATATGAAGTTGCTATCTTCAATATAGCAAAAGTTATTGCAAAATGTTAAAGTTGGCGCAAACAGACCAACAGACCAACAGACAGACCAACAGACAGACAGACAGGGCAAAAACAATATGTCCCCCACTACTATAGTGGGGGACATAAAAACTTGGAGATGAATCAAAGAGACTAATAAATATTCTGACAAAGTATCATGAAAATTGATAAATAAATTTGACCTCTAGAGTGTTTACAAGATGTTGATGACAAAGGACAGGCACATGGTGATCACAAAAGCTCGTCATGATGATGTTGTGCTTATTTTATGAAAGCTTAAAACTATTAAAAAAAATATTAAATTGTTTTTTATTTGTATTCACAACATATGCACTGATACAGTACCTTGATGAAGACACCCTTGTTTTAGGGTAATAATATATTTTTTATTCATAACTGAATTAAGGCCTACTTAGTTCTTTGGTACTATAAACCATTCAAAGCCCTACACAAGACAATTTTAAAATTGCATCATATGCTGAAAGATACATGTGTACTACCTCTGAATGGGAGATGTCTTCCATGTTGATTGAATTTAGATCCTTAAAAGGCTCACTTTCTTGTTCTATTTTCAAATTAGAGAGATTGTCTGCAGACATTTTCTTTTCTGTGTCAAACAATGAGACTGTTCTATCTGGATCTGGTTGGGGGATGTAACCCTGTGCTGGTGTCTCCAGATCACTTAATTCAAACCCAGAACAGAGCGTGTCATTGGAGCAGTCCTCTACCAACGATGAACTCACAATGGTTTCTTGGTCCTTTCTTTTTGCAGTATAGGAACTTGCACCTACAGCATAAAATGTAGTTTTTTTGTTTTCTCGAAATAATTGAATAATAATAACTGAGATAGAGAATGAGAGATTAATATTATATACTGAAAGCATCACACATGGTTAAACCAAAATGAAGGAATCTAATAAGTACGAAAAAAAGAGTAAAGAAATACTTAACTAAAGCAATCAAAATCACATGTTTTGAGATCATTACAAAAATGATAATTAATGTGTTGTTGTTGCATATTTGATGTTTGTAACAGAAAGTTTAGAGGTACAAATTATTTTGAAAATATTTCATTATATTTTGACAATAAACTAGTGTGAGGTATCAGGTGGAGTACCATTTATAAAAACATGCAAAATGGTCACAATTTTTATTTCTGACAAATAAATTGCACTCTCAAACGGTGGGAATTGAAGAGAGCATTTGCAGACACGTAAAAAAAGTAACCGATTTAGAAAGTAGGAAAAGACGGCATCTGTTATAAAGGTTGAAAAAGTATGAACCCTAAAAGACTTGTGCCAGGTGTATCTAAGGGCCTTTTAAATGTATCCATTTTCAAACCAAAATGGTAAAATAAATCTTATTTTGACAAAAAAATCCCAAGTTGTTGTTTTTTAAGAAGTGTCTAATAACTATTATATCTGAATATTATTTAACTAACATCTGACAAAGTATATCTAACTATTATTTGTGATTTTTTTTATTGAATTATATCATTAAGTGTTACATTATCTTAGTTTTTCCCAAATCAAATTTGCACGAAAAAAAAGCCCAATCCTGAAATTGCATTTTCCTAAAGGGTAGGAAAATGCATGTGAATAAACAAATTATGTAAATCAATTCAAGTTGAACTTATTTACTTACAGAAATTAAGAAAATTGCTTCCAACATCTGGATTTAGTAGCAGAAATTTCTTTCCTGCACTGGTTCCACAATTCTGGACTTCATACATGACGGACTTCTTCACTACCATCAGGGCAGCGTGGATTTCCAGAGCTTCAAAGACTGAAAACTATACAGCAGAAGTCAACTTAGGACAAACCCAGAACAGGTTATTTTTTACCAAGGGATGGTGGGTTTGAAACTTATCTAGATTAAAAGTACATAAAAAAATGTCTTGTAACATTTTCTTTACCCAATGTAAAATCACAATCACTTGGCAGTAAGCCATTGAGTTTTCTTTGACTAACTTTGACTTAAGTTTCACGACTATTGAACCTAAACACTGGCATATGGAGTGTTTTTGTTTTTGTAAGATTTGACCTGGTTACCTATATTTTGAGTTGACCCCCCTTACCAAACATCAAAATTTGCTTACAAAAATAAATATTATGACCAAGATTCATAAAATCTGAAACAAAATTGTGACCTCTAGAGTGTTTACAAGGATTTTGTATAATATAATGAAAATTTGAACAATCTAAGGGCAATAATTATGGCATTAATTAATTGATTATGCTCATTAGCAAACTTGATGGAGATCTTTCAGCAACTTTGATAAAGAATGCTTGAGAAATGTGAATGCGGCCAGCGGACAAAGACCAATCCTAAAACCTCACCTGAGCAATCAGGTGAGCTAAAATGTGTGTTTCACCGATCTGAGCCATTTTCCAACTTGTCCGAGAAATCAATAATACCAATGTATTGACTAAGTTTCACCATGATTAGGCAAAAAATGTGACTTCTAAAGTGTTGGGAATTGCAAACTCATCTGAGATATATATAAAACCAATCTTTTCACCAAGTTTCATGATGATTGGGAAAATAATGTGAGTTCTAAAGTGTTCGCAAGCTTTTTTTACTATATAAATATAAGAAAACTGCCCCCCGGGCCCCCCCACCCTGGCAGCCATGTTATTGAATAATTCAACTGACCGGAATCATTTTCAAACTCAACTCTTGTATCAACGAAACAAATGTTCTGACCAAATTTCATGAAAATTGGGCCAAAATCGTGACTTCTAGAGAATTCACTATATACATATGGAGAAAAATGCCCCACCCACCGGCGGCCATGTTTTTTCACCGCTCTGGACCATTTTCAAACTCGTCCGAGATATCAATAAAACCAATGTTTTGACCAACTTTCATGATGATTGGGCAAAAATTGCGACTTCTAGAGTGTTTACAAGGTTTCTCTAAAGCCAAATAAGGAAAACTGCCCCGCCCACTGGCGGCCATGTTTTTCATCTGACCGAAACCACTTTTGAACTGAACCAACATATCATTTAGGCAAACATTTTGACCAAATTTCATGAAAATTGGGCCAAAAATGTGACTTCTAGAGTGTTCACATGTTTTTACTATATACATATAGAGAAAAATGCCCCCGCCCACTGGCAGCCATGTTTTTTCACCAATCTGGACCATTTTCGAACTTGTCCGAGATATCAATAAAACCAATGTTTTGACCAACTTTCATGATATTTGGGCAAACCTTGTGACTTCTAGAGTGTTTACAAGGTTTCACTATAGCCAAAGAAGGAAAACTGCCCCGCCCACTGGCGGCCATGTTTTTCAACGGACCGGAACCACTTTTGAACTCAACCAATTTATCATTAAAAAAAACATTTTGACACAGTTACATGAAGATTGGGCATAAAATGTGACTTCTACAGTGTTTACAAGTTTTTTCTTTTTTTTGACCTAGTGACCTAGTTTTTGAGCCAGCATGACCCAGTTTCGAAGTCGATCAAAATATCATTGGGACAAATTTTATGACCAAGTTTCATGAAGATCGGACAATAAATGTGGCCTCTAGAATGTTTACGAACAAATGTGCACGGACGATGGACGGACGGACAAAGACCGGTCACAAAAACATAACAGTATTTACACAGATAAAAACGTACTCTGTTAATATTTGTTTGACTGCATGTTAAATAGTAAAAATAGTGAAAATAAAACACCCCAAAATAATACCAGTCACAGAACACCTTAAGTACTCGAAGCATAATTTTTTTTAATACACACACATTTTCCAAAACATCAGTGCCAGAAAATTCAGAGTAATCCTTGAAATTTCTATTGAATTGACATCTATATGGTATTCTTGTCAATCAGATCTCTCATAAAAGATGATGAGAGCTTGTTAATACCTGGCGACTGTTAACTATAAATTACTTAAAGTAATTTTGCAATCAATTTAAAATCATTTCAACAGTTTAGATTTTTGATTTTGTTTAACAAAATCTTTCTTTTACAAGTACTCCACGGAAAAAACTCTTTCCACTGAGCACGAGATTTACATGTGACCAGTATGCTAGGAAAGCATCCATGTTCCCTCAGCAATCATTGTCATGTTTTTAGATCAGAGATTACAGGAGGAAACTTGCTCAAATGGGGGGGTCTGGTTTCCGAGTTCAGCTCTGGGAATTAACTGTGCAAGCTACTTTCACACATATTGACTGACCTACACAATAATTGCTTTGACAGACGACAATATCTCATCTAACTTTTGGGTGTTGTAATACACTGGCTCTTGGATGTTTGGGTAAATCCATGATTGGGAAATAAAACAAATAATGTACACATAAGTGTATCTCGGTACAGTACAGGCACCGTGTACTTCAACAAAAATGCCTGTCCGCGGTGTTAACATTTCCTGATGGGTGACATTTCGCAGGGGACTGACACCCGAAATCGCCTCGATTGCACGCTATCGTTAACGGGAACACCCGTGATCACCGCGATGACTTTCTTCCAACGTGTCTAGAACCCATGTTTCTTATCCCCAAATGTTAAATAAGCACGTGCACTATTATTTATTATGTTGGTCAGTACAAAAGGCCTATAGAAAACTGCCGACTGTGTCTTTGTTTTATTTCCCAAACAAGCACTGAAAATCCAATATCCTATGTATTACGAAACACAAACTTTAGATAAGCACGTGTCGTCTGTCAAAACAATGATTGTACATGTCAGTTAACATATCGGAGTAATTTTCGTATATGATATCGGAAACGGACTTGCTTTAAACAAATTACAATTACGATATTTATTTTCATAAGATTTGCTGAAAACAAATGAGAACCAAACAAACGTACACAGACAACACAAAATATAAATAATAATTATGACAAATTAAATTTAAAAAACGTTGGTTTATTTTCGAAAAATCGCCTTAAGTCTCTCCCGATTTCCAGAAAATGACTTATACATGTTGAATGAAATCTAAATATAGATGACGCTGCTCATTGGTCGTTGTAAAAGAATATTCATGAACTGTACACTGCACTTTATGTGCAATCAGATACAGTACAATAATTGTTGCAATATTGAACGAACTAAAAGATGATAACGACACAGCATTTTTGCCTTTTATTTATTCACAGGAAATGCCAATTCCAAATCATTTGCGAGATACCCCGATACTTAAAAATGGAAATTCACACGAAGCTTTTACAATGTTGTCTGCTCTTCGCAGTTTTTTGTGCATAAATTTATATACCCACGCCTATTTTCGCGCGCTTTTTGTCAAGAAAATATCATGGGCATATACATGTTTTTATTTGTGGCTACAATTTTTAACAGAACATGAACTGTTCACCATGCGCGTACACCACATTTAGTGATTTACGCACGTTGGAATACCCATGTCCGGATTGGAAGCTTATTTCATCAAATCTTTTTATAGAAACATATGCCGAAATTCATTTAGTACTTTACTTTTGTCGTCAATATAAACACTTATAAATGAAAGGGATCAATACAATACATTTATGTTCAATTATTTTATTTTTAGCCAACATGATGAACACCGCGGTAGATATTATTGTGATTCGAGGTGTTCCCCTTAGGGCAAACGGCCCCGTTACATTTGATCTGAACACCCATCGCAGGGTTCATACTGGTAAGCGAACACTGTGATATGAACACCGCGGCGAGTTGCGTTTGTTTTAGTACACGGTGCCTGTACTGTATATGAAATACAAGCGCGCAGGGAAGATCTACTGCCAAATGCATTGATCTGGTTAAATTGCCCAATTACTTTACAGAAACTACCTAAACTAGCAACGAAATGATGAATAAGTGTATGTGCTAAATAATATTGCAACCGTTGTATACCCTACATGATGAACAAAGCCGTACAAAACATGCAAATTGAGTGACTTTCAATTTATTTAAAAGTAAACGAGCATACTCATTTGATACATATTTTTATAGCACGAGTATTCTATTAAAGTGCATACTTCTTTCAGAATTTAGTTACTCACCAAGTCTATAATTCGATTTTGTACATCATCATTTAGCGAACCTAATAATGCCATTGTTGTTTGTAACGTAGTATGAAAAAGATACCAAAATTTAGTTAGGAATTCATGACAAATTTAGAACAAAGGGCGGCAACTTATGCACGGGTATGGCTAAATGGCGCAAATGGCTTTAAATGACTGGTAATGGTTGCGCATTTTTCACTTTTAACATTTCAAACATATAACCAATACTTTAATAATATCTTATTAAAATATGTTCAAAAATTTGTAGCGAAACGGGTTTACAGGAAAGACGCTCTTTTTTGCAAGTTGTTTAGATGTTGCACGACAAAGCCTTCGTAAGTAAATGGGTGTATAGAAAACGCAGCTTTTAATAAAGGCTGAACACTGCATGCTGCGTTATCGGGGTATAAAACGCAGCCAACATAGACATCGTTGAAGCCAATATAGATATCGCAATTGGAAAACGCAACCAATATAGAAATAGAAGGAAAACGCAGCCAATATAGAAATAGAAGAAAAACTCAGCCAATATAGAAAAGATGGCAAAAACGTGTGAAATTCGAGAATGATCGTGTCAATAATTCGAAGGTTTTAATCAACATTATATGTATGAAAATGGTTAAGGTCCATACATTTTTTTTCCCATTTTTAATCGCTAAAACGGCAGTAGAAATATACACTTATTTTGATTTTCCGTTTCAAGATGAATACATAATAACTTTTTTTGATAAGCACACATGAGTAATTTTATTAAATGTATCTATATATTAAACGTATTAATTGTTGTATTCAACGGATTATTGACTTTGAATTTTATAATCGTGTTATTGAATTATATTTTGCTAACGCTACAGTACGTTTACTCGATATACTATTAAGACACGGCTATCTAGTTACTTGGGCACCTGCATGGTTTCTTCGGCAACGTAGTAGAGATATAACTTATGAGATTGTATGTTGTCTGTGATAAATTGTATTTTATCGAGATTTCCTAAGTGTGATTTTAAGGATGTACATTTAGCCGGAATTAATACTTCCCTTTGAATTTCAAACCAAATGACACTTTCTTATACCGGGTTTTTATTTGCTCAAATGACTTTAACGCGAATTATTTTGGGCGACCCATAATTTTGCAACGTTCGGACTGGAATTTCGCACGCATTGTTTAAAAAAAGGTTTTATTTCAACGAGTAACTCGTAGTCGTTTTTTTATATTGGACTGTTTGTTTTATTATCAGCGTCTGTACTTGTAATTGCAGTGCAGTAATCTGGGACCTGTGTAAGGAATGTGGATAGCTTCCTTCTTAACTAATCTTTAGAGACAATATCAATCGTATTGATGGTTGAGACCAGCAGTGTTCTTCAGCTGCAAAATCCAGGTCCTTCTTCTGAAGCGCCTCTGAATGAGCAAAAACAGGCAGCAAGACGCCAGGAAGAAAGTGGAGAAACTTGAAGCAAGCGATAAGTTTGTACAGACTTAGGGACTTGCCTTATTTCATTTCGAGGAACACAGAGACGTAAGTAGTGTAGTTCTGCAAGAATACTTCACAAGACCCAAGGAAACTGTGTCGATTTGTACGAAAACAAATTTTAACTATCTTACATAACTAAATGTTGCCCGCAGTGCAGCATCCATCATGACAGTGTTCTTTATGGAAAAGAGGAAGTATTTGTATACACTATTTAGGCTTTCATAAATCGAATAAAGATAGGGAAAAGAATATGCCCCCGAACAACAGCTAACGGCTTGTCTTTGAGCAATGCATATGTGGCCAACAGCCCAGGTACTTCTCCTTCAATCTAATGACAACCTTCGACGTATTCTTGGTCATTACAGCAGCCCCATCGGCACGCATTGCACAAAGCTTTGCAATGTCTTTCCCCTTTTTGAGAGTGTCCAATTATTTTCTTTCGTCGATCATCAGGCTGAGATTGTCGCTTTTCTTTACCTGTGTGAGTAATTCGATCACTTGTACATGCATTTAAAGGGTCATGTCCACAGATTTTTTTGTGCGTGGATAAAGTCATGCTTTATGTTATATATTTTTTTATTTGAAGCAAAAGTGTCGATACAACCTGTTGCAATGTAGAGGTTGATACGTAAAAACCTGTTACATAAAATTGCCTACGGCGAAGTCATTTATGATTGTAATGTTGTCGGTTGCCACAAGTATATGTGTTCATGATGTTACCTCATTTAATGTGAACATATTCATTAAGAACACGCCATGTGTTTAATTGAATTCCTGTATGCATACATCTTTTGACAATGAGTATCAATGTAAATGTCACACCAGAAAACATGCCTGCACACTTTGCATGAGTATTTCCCCATTGCATGAACCCTTAATATATGAAAATCTGCAAAGCCTTCAGCACTGAATGCCGTGAGACAAACCGTACATATATGATCTTTACTATTAGTATGAATTTGCATTTGCCGTTCGAAATGATCGTAGTTATAAACCTTGAAACAAACCCCACACTTTTAAATATACGTTGATCCGGGTACTAAAGCTACTTCAAGGTGCTGTTTTAAAAGGTGTTGTGCAAGTTGACAAGAAAAATTAAATAACAGACAAAATAAAAACCGAGATTTTGGCTTGGTACTTGCTGCTCTTCCATAAATGCGTCGCTTACAAGACAAGACAATGAGTGGCTAACTAAGTGCTGTTGTAAAATTACTTTCCACGTATGTCAGTTACAAACTTTGCTTTCTTTGTGTGACCATTTCATGATGTAGAAAACCTCGTTCCGTGGATTAAACTTTTCCGCAGAACTTACTTTTAAATTATTTTTTAGGGTTTGCCTTAAGGTTAAGATTGCGATTACCAAAATAGAATTTTCAACAAACTGTACTGATTGTTTGGTTTACTGTGCATCTGTGTTCGATGTTTACAAAGCCCAGGCTTTGAAATAAATACTTCTCAACACTATGCACATCGGACAAATCTTCGGATGAAGTTTAATGGGCAATAAATGCGTTTTCTGGAGTAGCCACCACATTTTTTTTCCTTTCCATAAACTAATGACCTGATTTTATATCCCATGTTACCCAATTTTGAACTAGGCGGAGAAATAATTGGAACAAATGTTATGAACAAGATTCATGAAGATTGGGCAACAAATCAGGCATCTAGAGTGTTTACAAGGTTTTTCTGTAATTGTCTTAGTGGTCGAAATCGATCGGGATATCATCTGGACTCAGGTTCTGAGTTTCATGAAATAGTTGGGACAATAAATGATGCCTTTGCAGTTTTCACAAACTTAATCTTTGATGAATAGTGACTTAGTTTTTGACCCCACGTGGTCCATTATCAATCTTAGTAGAGATATGTTTAGGACAAATATTATGCCCAAGTTTCATAAAGTTTGGCAAAAACAAGGCTTCTATAGTGTTCACTAGTTTTCTGTTTAAATTGACATA
>NC_068356.1:67196096-67393596 GCF_020536995.1 Dreissena polymorpha
ATTCACCCGTTACAGGTAACCTTACCTTACCCAGCAGTGTCCCCGTTCAGAAAAGCCCCCCAGTCCCAATTAACCCACGGACCCAGCGGGATGTTTTGACCAAGCTGCCAAAGAGCCTGCTATTTGATGGGTGCAGCGATTGGTTGTTGTTTAAGAGGAAGTGTGAGCGCTACACAAGGTTGCAAGATTGGTCTGATGCAGAATGCGCCGATTGCCTTAGTTGGTGTTTGACAGGAAAGGCGGTCGACTTCTATGCGTTGCTTACGGAAAGGATAGAGACGTTACCTTACGCCGAGCTTATGTAGCGGCATCAGTAGCGCTTTGGTGCCAGGGAGCTCCCAGCCACGGCGCAGGGTCTTTTCCAGGATGCCCAACAAGAAGTAGGCGATTGGTCAGATCGGGCGCTGACGCTGGCGACCGCGTCGTTTCGTGATCTGCCCTATGCATATGCCGCTGAACAGGCAGTGACGAAGTTTTGTCTTTGTTTGCTTGACCAGTAGGCTGGCAAGCATGTAAGCCTGCAGTTACCCAGCTGTTCACGAGGTGAGAAGAGCACCTTCTCCAGATACGGTAAGTGGGTCTACGGTCGACAAATTGATCCCGATGGTCGATCAACTACTTGGTTCTGTGGAGCGATTGTCGAACTCTTGTGGGAGCCAGAACGATGATTTCCGCGTCAGACAACCGGTTCAGTTGTTCCGTTCCGATGGAGACGAGAGTTTGCATGGCGAGTATGCGGCTGAAGGTTCCAATGAAGACGGCGGCCAGAACCGGGGGTTCAACAATTAACGCCAGGTTAGGTATCCCGAGGGTACGGGTGGCGGCGGTCCAAGTGGGCATCGGAACCAACATGCCTACGAAAGGGGATCCGGCCCAAATGCTTACCATGGGAGCGCCGAGAACCGGCGAAACAACCGGTACCGTAGTGGATACCAAAATTCAAATGTCCGCCCCGTGGGATCGAAGCGAGGCAGATATGGTTCAAATTGGGGCGAGTATCCCGGGATAGCGAGGCGGGACATATCGTGCTTGTTTGGTGATTTGACACATTTCCGGTGTGGTTGTCGTGTGGGCGCCGGGTCCGTGGCCAACAATGAATCGAAACCGCTGTCAGTGCCCAAGGCGGCTGAGCAGCAAAGTAGACCTGAAGTAGGCCGCGTCAACCAGTTGGGTTTAGTTGCGCAGTCTCGTTTGAAGGTTCAAGTTGGTGACGTAATGGTTGATGCAGTGGTTGATTCTGCAGCGGAGGTCAGCCTCATCTCAGATCGGGTCTATAAGGCCATGAAGTAGCTACCTCCCAAGCGGCGTGATATCAAGCTGTTGATGACAGGAAGGGACGCCTCCATGCAGGGTTTTGTCGTAGGCCCAGTAAAGTAAAAGATTGGTAACTGCTGGTATCAGGAGCATTTGTATGTAGCTCCGACAGATATCGATATGCTACTTGGTTTCGACATTTTGATGAATCCGGGTAGGGCCATCATTAATATAGCAGAGGCCACTATTATTTTTAATCGGCACGTTTTGAGCCTCGAGGGGGGAGGCCTACAGCATACCGACCACGTGCATGACGCAGTACCGTTGGCGCTGCCGACAGCCCCAGAAGTCGCCCGTGATTAACAGATGGTCACCGATGGGAGCACTGAGCGGGACCATGGGGGTTCTTGTTGTGTCGGTGCGTTTCGCGTGCAGCGGGTGGCGGTCCAGTCTGGAGATAGGGCCACCCCGACCGCCAGACATGCAGATCCTACTGGCGTCACCGCGGAAGAAAAAGACAGCCAGGGAAAAGCGTCCGGTTGTGGTGTCACCGCGGCAGACCGTCGGAACAGGGCGTCCGGTTATGGCGTCACCTCGAAAGACAAGCGGAACAGTGCTTGCGGTTGATATGTCACCGCGGCGGATCGTCGGAAGGGGGCGTCCGGTCATGGCGTAATATCGAAAGACCGCTGGAACAGTGCGTGCGGTTACCGAGTCTGGTAACAGCAAGCTGCCGATCATGCAAGAAGTTGTCCGATACATTGGGGGAGCACGGAAGGAAACAACAGCGGCAAGCCGTATCCTAAGTCGCAGGAGTCGTCTAGCTACGGGAATCCCGTTGGCATAGTCCAGCAGGGGTTGCCCAAGAGTCCTGTTGGCATAGTCCAGCAGGAATTGCCCAGTTTTGGGGTAACAGCAGTACAGTCGTCCAGCTACGGGATTCCTGTTGGCATAGTCCAGCAGGGATTGCCCAGTTTTGGGAGCACAGGAGTAGAGTCGTTCAGCTACGGGAATCCCGTTGGCATAGTCCAGCAGGGGTTGCCCAAGAGTCCTGTTGGCATAGTCCAGCAGGGATTTCCCAGTTTTGGGAGCACAGCTGTAGAGTCGTCCAGCAACGGGAATCCTGTTGGCATAGTCCAGCAGGGGTTGCCCAAGAGTCCTGTTGGCATAGTCCAGCAGGGATTGCCCAGTTTTGGGGTCACAGCAGTACAGTCGTCCAGCTACGGGAATTCTGTTGGCATAGTCCAGCAGGGATTGCCCAGTTTTGGGAGCACAGCAGTACAGTCGTCCAGCTACGGGAATTCTGTTGGCATAGTCCAGCAGGGATTGCCCAGTTTTGGGAGCACAGCAGTAGAGTCGCCCAGCTACGGCAATGCCGTTGGCATAGTCCAACAGGGAATGCCCAGTTTTTGGGAGCATAGAAGTAGAGTCGTCCAGCTACGAGAATCCCGTTGGCATAGTCCAGCAGGGGTTGCCCAGGAGAACAGCGGTAGTCGTCCAGCTACGGGAATCCCGCTGGCAGAGGGTTGGCCCAGTTATGGGAACACCGCGATAAACAGCCGTGAGGTGTCCAGTCGCAGGGTTTCTTCTGGTAACACCCAGAGGAATCTGTCCAGTTATGTAAACCGCCAGAGCGGTGCGTGCGGTTACGGAGTCGCCGCGTGTGTACGCCGGGAGATCTCGGAGGAGTGGCGACCCTCAAGTTCTCTCCGTTGTGAGCGGTCCCAGCGGTGGAAACTAGGTAAGTGTCTGAGCGAGAGTGGGGGCCTGAGGTATTTATCTAGTTAAAGGGTGGGGATGGGTACCTTTGATAATTTCTCTGTTTTTGTTGGTTTTATTTTAGTTGTGTTTCGCTTCACTTAATGTCAGTGAAGTGTAAATTTGTTATGTCTTCTGTTGATAGAATCGATGTGTTTGATTAACCAGGCACGTGTCCACTTAAATTGTTTATTTTATTAAAACCATGTATTCGATTAGTCCTTTATTGGCCTCGCCCACCAGTCCATTGTTTGGTTATTATTTAGTAACTTTATGTATTGCTACTTCCGAATAGACTGGTTACACTTTCTTGCGTGATCTCCTGATTAGACTGGTTTCTTTTGATCAACGTGACAACGCAGGGTTTAGTTTCACTGTCATGACATCCGTCAACTGACACCTTTTTTCATTTTTATGTTCATCTTTCCCTGAGTGGGAGTGGTGATGTTTAGGTTGGTATTGCCACCCGGAAATATATAGGAAAAACATTAGGATTGTTGTAATTTTGTAATCATATTTTAATATTTTGACTTTCTGAACGTTATTTCGTACTTGTACTGATGGTGTGTTTTCACGCGAGTGTAATACGCCTGATGTCGTAATGGGTACACGTCGCCTCGCTGAATACTGGGGGTTAGTTGGCGAGGCATTTATGCATTTAGTTTAGTATTCTTATCAGATCCAGCCGTGAGCTCTTTCAGCCCACTTGTATTTATATTTCTCTTGAATAACCACTCATGGACATGTCATCATTGTCTATTATGTCATTAGAAGATGTAAACTGGTGCATGTCATGAACTGTGGGAAACTGTGACATGTCAGGAAATGTGGGAAACTGTTGCATGTCATTTACTGTGGGAAACTGTTAACTATCATTTACCAGTATGTTGCTCTTGCCGTGGTGTAACTGTTCACAGCCGAAGGCTGTCCATGGCTTAAGCTTTGTGGATGAACTGGTTGGGCTAACCCATTAATCTCCGAGTTTCTTATTTGCTGTTTTTTTGTTAAGGATCATTGGGCCGGTTGTAATAGATCATCTTTCAGTCCTCAGCATGAGACTGTTTACGGCAATATAAATCAATACTAAAATGTTAGCATTTTATTACAGACCAGTTAACACTGACATTTTATGGAGGGTAATAAACCTTTATTTGGATATGCATGCATATTAATATATTCTTGATGGTCGTAGGAAAACCGGCCAATTGGTTCAATTAGTTGTGGTCTATATAGGGTTGAGGCCCCCATTCTGCGCACGTTGTGGCGTGCCGGTAGTATTGAAACAATTAGGTTTTCCCGACTTTGGGGAGTCCGGGCATGGTCATAGTTCCGCTAGGTCGCTGCGGCCAAGAAGTATATCGCATGGCGAAGGCGCCCTCCTTGCTTACAAAAGAGGCATTGGGTCCGAGAGATAGTCAATATACTTCCTCGGGGTGCATGGACTGCTTGGGCGCAGCGGCTTTAGAGTATGTTGCGTGGCGAAGGCGCCCCCTTGCTTACGAAAAGGGCATTGGGGGTCAGAGAGATAGTCAATATACTTCCTAGGGTGCGACGGGACCTCTGCGACGGGAAACTATGACATTTATTCGAGGTCGCTACGGTCCGGGAGTACATAGCATGGCAAAGGCTCCCCCCTTGCTTACGAAAGGGGCATTGGGTCCGAGAGATAGTTAATATACTTCCTCGGGGTGCATGGGACGTCCGCGGCGGGACGACTCCTTTTGTGAGTAGGGGGGTCGTCCAAAAGGAAAAAAGAGAGGGGAGTGTAGTGCCGGTGACCATCTGGTGACACGCCCCCATGCAGAGTTGGCACCCGGCTACATGCTGTCGGGTCATGCTGCATGATGTGGAGACCCGCGGCCAATCGGATGGAGGCAGATGCCTGCTGAGTGCGCTCTCGGATTACCATGATCTCTTGCTATCCAGTCCGCTGACGTGAGCAGACATGTTTCCTGAGGTAGGTATTGCCAGGAGGATGGATGCCTTGAGGTAAGTATTTCCAGGAGGATAAGTGTTAGTCGGTGTAGCCGAGGACGATAGCAAACGAGTGTTTCCCTCGAAGTGCGTACTTCCGAGATCGACGTCTGCCATTCTGACAAGGTTTCCGGTCGATGACCCGGTGAGTAGACTAATTAAGTGTCATTGCTAGTTGTGGTATAATTGTAGACGAAACCCACTGAAGAGCTAACCGACAGAAACACTATAGTACATATGCTCAAATATTGAACCTTACTGTTGTGGTTAAACTGCACTATTGTTATTGTCGAAAAAGGGAGCTGAATATATAAGCGGCTGAGTGCTTTTTTCAAAATGGCGTCCAAAATTGTCGAAATGTTAGATTTTCATATAAGGCCGAGTTTTTCCTGGTTTTTTATTGGCTGAATATCGTATTGGCCGACCTTTTTCCAATTTGGCCGTGTTTTTTTCATATTGGCCGTCTTTTTCTCGTATAAGGCGAGTTCGAGCTTTTCTGACAAGGCTCAACTTGTATGGGGCGAATAAATTGAACACATTCTCGTCTAATATTATAAAGTTAATTAATAAAACTTTGTATTAATTTATTATTCATTATTATAATAATTAATTCTTGCTCTTAATTAAGTTAGGTTTCTCTAACATTTTATCTAACAAGCATTCTAAATACTAGCCTTGACTTAACATAACGCATGCAGATTTATAGGGCTTAATTTTGTCCGTCGCAAGCAAACCCATATAAGAATTTGAGAAATGCCATGTGAAGATTGTCGAAAGGCATGCAGATTTGTAGGGCTTTATCATTTTTCTGTCTCAAATTCAAATAATATAAAAAACTAAGATATGCCTTACGAAGTGTTAACTCGACGAAGATTGACATTGGGTACATAACGTATGTCATGCAATTAAGAGCTGATAAGCACATGTGAATCTAAGCTGCGGAATACAACAAATATAAAGCTATCAAGGCCGTCGGAACACATGCAGATTGATAAGACTGCATTCGTTTTTTTTTCATATTAAACCCCATTTAAGAACCTTCTAAGAGTGTTTAGAAGTAGATGATTAGTTGTTCATATCGCGTTGAATGCAATACAGCCCTTATAAGCACTCTCTATGATTTCACGCAACGCAGATCGATAGGGGTGCATTAGTTATATATTATCTTTTTATAATGCAAAACATCGTATGAGTATATGTCGTGTCAACTGGGTGCAGATTTATAGGGCTTCATTAGTTCTCAATCGCAATTTAAAAACATAACAAGATTGTACGGATGAAGATGAATATAGTTTGTTAAATAAAAATCAAACAATAAGCAGGCGAATGAAATTATACAATTTCATACAATCATGCAATTAATAGTTTAGTTGTACACTATGCAGGCGAAAGATGTTTATTAAATAAACATCATACAATTAATAGTTTAATCGGCATCTAAATCTGTTCCGGAGAATACACATGCCAACAAGCTAACCGTACTCCAGTTCTGATGACGAATACAGACTGGGATATACGCTGGATTACAGTCTGCTCTATAGAATCTGTTTTGCACATCTGCACATAACATTAATCTAAACAAACCTATACAAACCAATGAATGCATTCCTATTTTTACTGGGCAATCGGTCCTGTAAATTTGACCGACAGGCCGGACCTTACAAAATTTTACACGTAAGTGGAAATGTCCGTCGGTCCGGCCATGTTTGGCTGAGACTTGCGTTCTCATTATCTCCGCCGTAGACACCAAGTGCTGGATTTTCCCAGGAAACGGACTCGAAAGTGTCACAATTAACCTACGGCCTTCGATGAAATCGAGCTAAAATAAATAGGTTTAAACAAAAAAAAACTCAGACAGAATCACTTATTATTCTTTTTTAAGAGAACTTACAGCCACTAAGTGTCTAAATTGAATGCCTATATTCTCTTCATCGTTGAATGTTTTTTTACATGTACTGTACATTTTAGCACATAGACTATACTAACACTCTCTGGCAAGTATTCATAATTTATATTTACCTGTACAATTTAGTTTGTCTGTTTTTTACCTAGCCATGATACCAAGATGCAAATAGTTAATGAGAGAGCAGATGGCGAGAGTTCCTCTTCTGGAGATGTTATTAGTAAGTAGCACTAATCAGTTTTTTTATTTGTTTATGTTATCTGAACTGGTTCAAAGAAAATAAGACTGTTGATACTGGCATCTGTAAAGTAAATAATTGTTGTTCTTATCCATGTTTTTTTTATAAATCATAATGTCTCCCCCCATTCTTGGAAGACATATTGGTTTTGCCTTAGCTGTCTGTCCGTCTGTCTGTTTACCTTTTTTGTGAGGACGAAATCTCCTAATCTACTTGTCTGATTTTGATGAAATTTTACAGGAATGATAAGTATTTAATCTTGTTGTGCTAAAATCTCAAAAAAAAATCCTGCTATTTTATCTAGGGAGTTATGCCCCTTTAGAATTTAGAATGATAATTTTTTGTCAGAACGTAATCGCCTGAACTCATGTCTGATTTTGATGAAATTTTACAGGAATGATGACTATTGTGCGTAGTTTTGTAAAACATAAAAAAATTCCGACTTTCTTATTTATCCTCAGAATTGTGCCTTTTTGTCCATATGAAATCTCCTATACTGATTGTCTTATTTGGTTAAATTGTATAGGTATGATGAGTATCTAGCATTGTTTTGATAAATGTCAAAAACATTGACCTGCTAATTACTGGAGAGTTATGTTCCTTTGAATTTTCGGTGATCTTTTCTTGTCCGGATGAAATCTTGGTATATGCCAAATAGTCCACTTAAGTTAGTTTTCAATTAATGTCCATACACCTAGTTAATTTGAAACTCTAATACGATGCTGGGCAGTTTGCTTATGAAGAGAGGGACATATCATTTTTCCAAAAAAACAAAACCGTCTAGTTATTATATGAAAATTCCTTTATACTTCGGTCATAATTCAAATAAGCAAAATGCTTGCGTATTAAAATCCTAGTAACTGGCAGCTGAATTTATACAATTTTTGTAAAGTTTACTTGGACTATTTTGGAAATATTCTTATAATTTTGATTTAAACATTTAAACAAGAACCCTGTGGCCCAGGGATAAAGTGATTTAGATAATTGATCTTCATTTCAAATAAGAGATGATTATCTTAATCAATAAATGCCTTAATTTCTTCCATTGCACTTCAGGAGACATTGAGCCACTGGTAGTTCCAAGTGCACCTTCTAAAATAGTATAGACCAAGTCAATTGTTCACTTGCTCATCTCTGAGCATCAGCCCAGGGAGGAGGACTTTCGAAAACCATCTGTGAAGAAAAATATGTTATGGTTAACGATAGCTTCGGAGGTCAACAAGGCATCCAATGGACATTATTCTGGAGCTCAAAGTGAGCAAAAATGGAAAAACATAACTAAAGTGTTTAGAAACACTATGGATCATAACTAGAATCGGGCTATGAAAGAAAAGAGTGTCCTTTCTTTCAAGTTCTGCAGGAGACATACGGATATAGGCCAAATGTTAACCATGTGTATGTTGAGAGCTCAGTTGCGTCTTCCAAGGAGTCATCAGTAGAAACTGAAGAAGATTCAAGGTCACAAACAGATGGTTTGCACGCTCCAAGATCTTCATCAAAAAGGATGAAGAAGAACCGCAAAGATGCAGTTATGGAGATGCTGAATGAAATGCATGAAGACATGAAGCAGGAAAATTAACAGTTAATGGTAGTTTTGGCGAAACAACATGAAGACCGTATGGCAGATGAAAAAAAACACTTGATCTCTTGAAACTTGAAACATTTGTCAATGCCTTTTCTAAATCTAAAGATGTGAAAAAGTAAGATTGTAAAAACTAGGTTGTTGTATATCTTGAAAAGTTTAAGATGCATCAACTGGAAATTTCATATGTGAACAGATCTTATTGGGGGAATTGCAGTGAAGTATTCTAGCTACTAAGCAGCGTGTGGGGGTATTTCAGGTATGACAGTGTCAATTCTAGTCAGTTATTATTTAACAACATTGCCATCACATTTTTGGTGTGTTGTTTATATGTACGTTTAAATATATCTTGTAAAGGCCAATACTTATAAAAGTTAGATTGTAGGATTTTATAATTACTTTGCACAACTTTTAACAATCATTAGACAGGATTGTTGCTTACAAAAGATGCATCCATACCTCAAAAGGTGTTGTCACACTTTACTTAATCAGATAGAATTCACAGTTTTGGAAGTTACATATAGAAGTGCATTTTTTGCGGATGAGGATTTGTAAAACAACAAATTAGCAAAAAGCAACACTACTTGGTTTTGATAAGGATATATTATATTATTTTCATTTGGAACTGTATATCAATTGCAGACAGTAAACATTATCTTGTATTATTTTTCTTGCTTTGTGGCAGCAGTATTGAATGTTTCTGCTGGTTTTTCTTATTGACTACAGTTTTGAAAAAAAAAGGTTTTAGATGTAAATTAGATTTCTTTGGAGGAGGAATTGTATCAAAAGAATAAAATACATATTTGTGATAGTATACTATTTTGAAATTTAATACCTGTGTAATTTTATATACATGTACCATTCACTCATTATGTCTCTGTATTCCAGTCACCGTCTTTTCTATGCAAGAACAATCAATATTACTTATACCCGGTACTTTAAACAATGAATGTACCTAAAGACTTTTTTCATAAGTACAACCACTATACCCTTTGTTAAATGAGAACATTAATTAAATATCTAAAAGAGAAAATTGATTAACTTATGTAATTGAACAACCTTTTTTGTTGGGCATACCATTGATAGCAACCTTATGTTGACCATTGTTACTGTTTAAAAGGCACCACTGTTTTGTTTTAAGAAATGTTGTATTTTGTATTGTACTTTTTGTTAAGCCAGACTATTCGAATAATAGCGAAATCTATTCTGGTTAACGTTTCATCCACATGTGTGTTTTCATTGACTTCAGCGTCTGATCTTTTGTTAAGTTTTTGAAAATAAGACAAAGATACAGTAAACAAATTTGGTATACCTGTTTGGCATCAATATCTAACTGCATGTACAATGTCATAAACCACTAATGCTACAACATGAAAACTTCTTTTTTTGTTAAGCATCAATATCTCAGTAAACTTACAAAATCTGGTAATTTTGAATCGCATTGTGACCGAATCTTCTATTTTAAGCTCAACCTTTCTTTGAAAAAAATTGAGCTATTGTCTTTTTTTCCATTTGTTTAGCACGTTTGTAAAGTCTTTATGTTGTTTTTATTAACATGTTTGCTTTAGTACAGATAGTACTCGACTAAGAAAGTAAGTCACAGAAAAGATATGAATGACAACAGCATTTTGTCTAATGTCCATAGTCCATCCTTATTCAACAAACCAACATTTTCCCAGCAAAAATAAAAACATATTCTGTATATTTTATTTGAGTATTTTCAATTTGTTAAAAAAAAAACGGAATCAGTATCTTGACAGTCTTTTATTGGTAAATGTGTGACCATTTATTCTTCTAAAGCAAGAGAGTTCATATAACTGGAAACAATTGCAATATTGATTTCTTGTCATTGTTTATGTTTTACTCTTTAATAAAAATTAAATCTTCATATCTGATTTGTTATTTGTCGTCTTGTCTTCTAACAGAGTATATTGTGAAAATTATTTTACCTGCATTATTTTCGTAATCAGTAGAACTGAGTTGATATTTATGTCCCCCTTCGAAGACGAGGGGGTATATTGTTTTGCAGATTTTGGTCGGTTGCGTCGGTCGGTAGACCACTTCATTTCCGCTCAATACTTAAAGAACCTTTTAACCTAGGATGGTCAAACTTCATAATTTTAGTGCCTGTGGTGAGTAGATAAACCATATTGTTTTGGGGTCAGTAGATCAAGGTTACTGTGACCTCATGAAAAATGGTTACCGCTCAATAACTGAAAAACGGTTTAACCTAGGATGGTCAAAATTCATAGATGAACCATATTGTTTCAGGGGTCAGAAGGTCAAAGGTCAGGTCACTGTGACCTCATGAAAAATGGTTTCTGCTCAATAACTGAAGAACGGTTTAACCTAGGATGGTCTAACTTCATAAGATAATTGCATTTGGTGAGTAGATGAATCCTATTGTTTTGGGGATCAAAGGTCAAGGTCACTGTGACCTCATCATGAAAATGGTTTCCGTTCAACTTAAGAATGGTTTAACCTAATATAAGCAAACTTCATAGGATGATTGCATCTGGTGAGAAAATGAACCGTATGGCTTTGGGGGTCAGTATGTCAAAGCTCAAGGTCACTGTGACCTTATGAGAAATGGTTTCCGCTCTAAAAATGAAGAACGGTTCAACCTAGGGTAGAAAAAGGATGATTGCCTGTGGTGAGTAGATGAACCTTATTGATTTGGGGTCAGTAGGTCAAAGGTCAAGGTCATATTTAGACAGGCCACCGAGGAGGGACATGCGTGTTTTACCAAATTCCCTTGTGTATATAGGAGTGCTATTGCAGGGATAATTTTGGTTAAACCTAGTACGCAAATGAGCTACGCTATTCGATTTCCAACAGTAGGGTCAAAACATCACATTTTATACTAAAGATGTTACTTTATCCTTTCAGAAATTTTGAACAATTCATGATGTCTAAATGACACCTACCTCAGCCCCTTTGTACGAATAGCATCATTCACCAGTCATCATGTTTGTTGACAATAAAAAAGAAATTATACTGTAAACGTTGGAAATCGCATAGCACAGCTAAAAAAACGTCTGCCTTAATACAATTACAAATTTAATGTGTTCTTTCAAACAATAGTTTCACTGGAAAGAGAATTTATTTAGATTCTATTGGAAACATAGTGCATCAAGTTTATTAAAATACATGCGAACCAAATCATCTGAAAATTTGTCTCAATTTAACTTGGTTTATTTCACATACGAACTGTAAATTTCTGTTGCATAACAGTATCTGATTATTGTCGTTGCATGGCGAAAAAATAAAGACTGACATTGTAAAATTAGCACGTGACATAACACACGCATATGGCTTTCATTTCAGACTGCTGGCAATAGGATGCCTTTTAACTTCTGCGCTGCTACAAATAGGCATAAGATTATCATTCTGGTTATCTGTAGAAGCTTCACTCGACCCTTCAGAAATAAAATCTAATAAGTCTTCATTACATAGCACACATCGCTTGTGTAGGGCGCAACACCTTTTGTAGCACAATATGTACTATACAGGTCTTCGAAAACGCCCCTTCAGTGCGCCAAACGACCGCTCAATGCTCATTCTTGTGAAATTGTGTATAAAGTTATACGTCCTTTGAGTTTTATTAAGGTTGCCAGTATTTTTATACGGGACCATCATCCACTGTTCCAGTGCATATGCTCCAAGGAGATGTGTGTTTCCTGGGAAAACTGTTGGATTGTCAGTCTGTATCTTACCCATAAGTGTTGAGTTCTTAAAAAATCCTTGAGTCGTGGACAGAACCCGGCCAGCCGCAAAATACATCGTTGAATTTCAGACTGCTGTCATAAACAGCTTGCAAAACAATTGAGGGCAACGGTTTTCTATTGATATAATTTGCTGGAAATTCTGAAGGTGTGCGGATAGGCACGTGGCTGCCATCAATGGCCCCTATCACCCCGGGAAATCCAGCCAGTTGTTGAAATCCTTCTACCGTCTCCTTGATTCTTTTACCTGTTGGCTACTTAACTAAGCTGGGCAAAATCTCTGTACAAATAATTTCAGACAAACAATGGACAATATCGTATACACTTGTTTCGCACACTCCAAAGATGTCTGCAAGTTGCCGAAACGTATTTTGATCGGAGAGGTATTTGATAAACAATAGTAGTTTTTTTCTCTACAGGTATCTTTTGTACAACATTAGGTTTGTTCAGATAAGGTGTCATCATATCTAACAGTTTTTCCAACGTATCTCTGTTCATGCGAAATCGATCTTTAAAATCGACAAGTCTGTACTGACGGTATACAGTCTCCACAAAACCAACAATTCTACTTTTTTCATGACGATGTGTATAAAATGAAGGCACACCTCTGATCTGGGTATATGCACGATGTCTAGAAGACAAAATAACATGATAACTGTCTAATATATAGTCATCCTCAAACGCCTCACGCGAAGCAACTACAAACTCCGCCATATTGGTAAAAACCTGTAGAACAACCATGCATTTGTTTGTCACGTTCAAAACCGTTGAAACTAATTTTCGTTTTTAGAAAGTAAGAAGACAAACCAAAAGCGTATTCCGAAACCGGTGTAAGCTCAACAAACGCGTCCAAATTTGATGTGTAATATCTATTTGGTATCTGTTATTTGTGTCGTATCTATCTGGAAAATAATGCCGCCCTTCGCGCAACAACGCTTTAGCTTGTTCTTCGGATCATTGAAGTTGCGCATCCCTTTGTTTGCATAGGTCCCTGCTGGAGCATATGCGATTTAAATAAAAATCAAAGCGCTTCAAGCATAGGGCATCATGTTAACAAATTTTTAGTAAATGATGTTTTAAGCTCGGTTAATTAATAAAAAATCAAAATAGCATAATTTATTTTCAACAAAATGATGATCTTTTTAAAAAGTCAGCTTATTAACGAAGCCGTTTTTTTTTACAAAAGTGAATTGTCTATTGTCTGACATGCGCGAACATGTATTTTTTATCCTTAATTGGACTTTTGTTTTAATGCAGGAATTGGAGTGTACTCTCTCAACATTTTGGGAAGACCCCCGTCATGACACCATTTGCTTCTCAAGAGTTTGACCATTTGTCTGCAGACGACGAAGATGTTGAAAGTGATGTGAGTGCAGACGGCATCGGTTCTTTAATCGAATGGCGAGTTCGAGATTATGTGTCTCGCCAGGAGGTTGATGAACATGAAGAGGCACGTAGGTTCCGATGCCCACGTGGACCGCCACCAACCGCACCCTTGGGATACCCTACCTGGCGTTGGCTGATGTACCCCCGGTTCTGGGTGCCTCCTTCAGTGCCATCGTCGGTGCACACACCAATGTCACGTACGACTTCTTGCACTGTCGGCAGTGCCAACGGAACTGCATTACCGACACCGCCAGTCTCACCGTTGCCTCCTTCAGTGCTCTCGTCGGCGAAAACATCAATGTCACGGACGACTTCTTGCACTGTCGGCAGCGCCAACGGAACTGCTGCACCGACGCCGCCAGTCTTACCGTTGCTTCCTTTAGTGCTATCGTCGGTGCACACACCAATGTCACGGGTGACTTCTTCCGGCCACCTTACCTGGAGCTCCACCAAGCGAGCCGTGATATCCGCCTCCAAGTTGGATATCTGGGCGGCCAGCTCGGCCTTTACCCTTTCCACGGCCTCGCGGTCCTGGGTGAGGTATGGTGTGCTTACATATACATACTCACCTTCACTGGCCTTGGCTAGGGCTTCATCCACTAGCCTCGGATTTTCAGAAAAATCCATGAAATCTATTTCGCTGTTACTCAACGGTCGTCTAATCACTACCTCTAGGGTTCTAATGTCCAGATTTCCCACGCTTTCCCTGAGCTGGACAATGACCCGCGCCAATTTGAATCCTACACCATAAATTTCCCTAAGGGCTTGGGGTGGGTCGAAGTTCACCCGAAAGTGTAGACTCGGTGAGCGATTTTTACTGCGATGCATTCAATACGCGCCAATTATCACGCGACCTTGGAATGTAGACAAGGGAAAGTCTAGACTATTCCTAGCATAAAACAATGTGGTCGCCTGTTGTTGCACACGTCTAAAAAAGGCGAACCCTGCGTATACAAGTGTATAGCAACGACCGCTTTAAAGAAAGCAAAACTGCAAATTAAATACGATGCGACGGTCCAAATAAAATTCTACGATGCCGATTATAGAAGTATAAATTAAAAAGTAACAGAGCTAGCCTAACCGTTAAAACACAATTTTCATTAATCCCACTTCTGACACCATTGCAGTGTTTATGCCGGTTAGCTATTCGTGGGTTTCGTCTACAATTATTACAACAACTAGTAACGACACTAACTTAGACTACTCACCGGATCATCGACCGGAAACCTTGTCAGGATGGCACAAATTGTCCTCGGCAGTGCACACTACGAGGGAATCACTCGTCTGCAATCGTCGGCTACACGCCACTAATCCTCCTGGGAATACTTACCTCACACACAGGTTAATCCTCCACAGGCTCACATACACAGGCTCATATACAGAGACACATATACACAGGCTAATACCTACCGTCACAGGCTTACTGTCACGGGCTAATACATACCGTCACAGGTTAACACTTATCCTCCTGGAAATACTTACCTCCGGGCATCTCATCCGTTCACGTTCGCATCCAGTACATGAGAGAGCGTCATAACGCGCGTTCAAATCCAGCTACACGCTGGTTCCTTATCACACGACACGTGCGTGTTTTACGGTCTGGGCAGCGACACAACAAATGCTTCCGTTTTTATTTGTTTAAACAGAACAAAATGCTTTTTGTAAAAAAGAAATCATTAATTTACAGCATTATTTAAATGCGTACTGGAGTAGACATTCATCAACATCATAGTTTAACGCCACTATCACGATGTCAAGGTGGGAAATCTAACTGTTTTCGGTAAATTTACTGTTTTGGGTATCATGTCTTCATTTCCTTGTATCATATAATGCTTCCGTTATAGCATCATTTAAATGCGTACTGGACATTACATTCATTAAAAGCATATTTTAAAGCCACTATCATGATGTAAAGGCGGGACATCCAACTGTTTTCGGTAAATTTACTGTTTTCACGAAACAGTACTGTTTTGGTATCTAGTCATACATCCTTTTAATTGTGATAAAAGGTGACGTACAATGGCCGTCACTATGGTTGAGAACATCGTGAGAGGTCCTGTAATATGTGTAGACGAGAAAAATACAACAATATTAAATAAAAATGACTTTACAAACCTAAATAATGCAATATACATAGTTTTGATTCATTTGCTATTTGAAGAAGAACAATAACATTAATTTCAAGCTGTACACGTTGAATAAATTCAGCATACAAGAAGCTTGACTTGCATATTTAACGGATTAAAATACGCATTTCAACAAGAATTTATAACCTATAAGTATGCAAGAAACATTGCTTTTAGCATTTTAGTGCCTGTCTATAAAAAACATTATAAGTAAGATATATTCTTTATTCCCATAGTATCGGTCCTCCTCATAGTATCGTGACTTTAGCGAAAAACCCTCAAGAAGTGCTGCAAAAATATTTTTATCTTTTTACAGAAGTTGAAATTTATTTGATGAATATCCAGACCTATTACACGATCATTCTCATGCTTTCCGATGTCCATTGTAAAGTATGCATGTTTATTCCAGGGAGATGCTATGATTTTTTAATTATGTAAGACAATTATTAGATAGTTTATGGATTAATAGTAACTTTATCAATTGTTTTGTATGCCGCGTATTGTTTAATACAATGTAACAATATTTTAAGAACAACATGAACAAGAGTTTCATTTTTCCATAAAGATAATTTTTTTTAGAACAAGCAAATGCGCATAGTAACAAACCTAAGAAACCTATCAGAAGGACCGATATTATGAGAACCAATGTACATGATACCGATTACTACAGGGAACTAAGTCTAGCCAGTATTTTGTCAAAACAATGCCGATGAAAATGCAGTTTAGTCCTTATGTCAAAGAATACACATTGTACTAAAGATTGACATATAACACATGCGTGTTTTTGTATTTGTTCATTTCCAAAATTCGTATTTATTCATTAAGAGGGCCGATACTACGGATAGACATGCTACTTGCTTAAAAGATTAACAATGAGACAATGTAGCACACAATAATAATTACTTGCATATATTATGGCAATAAATCCACAATTGCACAAAAGAATAACTATCGGTATATTCGTTCCAAGAGTATGCAAAAAATATTGCTTCAAGTCTTTTGCATGCTTGTTTGAAAACAGTAACATTAAAAGTAAGCTATATTTGTTGAACAAGATTAACCGTATGAAAATTTATTACATAAGAAAATTGACTGGCATATTTTATTGCCTCAAATTTCAATTTAAACAAAAAAAACTATTTTCTAACCCAAATTATGCAAAAAACATTTCTTTGTCTTAACATAGATGTTTGTGAATAATTATATTAATATTATCTGAAATCTTTTTTTTGACACAAACAGTTGGAAAATTCTGCACATAAAAATATTGACTTGCATATTTTACGACCAAAAATGCTTATTTTAACAAGAATATCATTGTTTTCTAAACCAAAGTATGCAAGAAACATTGCTTTTTTCGATTATTGTGCCTATATATAAACAATTTCTATATCAGTAAGCTATATTTGTTTAATAAGATAAAAAATAAAAAATAGCTAATATGTTACGGTGTAGTGTTACATTTAATAGATACACTGTACATATACTATGCACGTGGGTATGCTAGATATGATCCCCATATCCCGCGTAAAAAGTGCATGTTGCAGATGAAATTATATTAATAAATGTACAAAAAATGATAATACAAAATATTATCATATTGTAATAATGTCAGTGTCTTAAGGCACTCTGTTGACTGCATAAATAATAGTATATGTATATGGTTTTATTTTTACAGCACTTCCTGTATAATCATTTTTTGGAAAACCTATAAAAATGTACACTTACAAGGCTTTAACCAGCATCCTTTGGATTAAAAAGCTATCGCCTCACTGTTTAATTGCATCATGCATGTCAGATTTAATATATGCGATACAAGTGTTGGAGTACTATTGAACAACAGTAGAAAAACTCAATAATTTTCAGGGTTTTTGTGTTTCTAACGCTTATAAATTTACAAATGACAAAGGATCATTACTATTTAATGAATCTATTATTTAGGTATGAATAATTAGGGTAATATCTGATGTACAATGTTCTTTGCTTTATTAATCGGAGCCAATATGTTGGAAAAAAGAAACTGCAACAATCAGTGAGCTCTTGTCAGGCATTTTGTATTTGAATTCGGAGCAGATTGGAGAAAAATTTTAAGAGTGTGTATCCCCTTTGTATAAGCCATGTATATTAATTGTAACAATTAAAAACTACAATTATTGCCTCATACCCAAACTCAAATGAGCAAACATAAACTAGTAACACATGGGGAATAATACTTTAATGACTAAGCTGATTTTAGTTAAATTTGTGAAGGCTGATTTTCTATATGCTTTGTTTTTTACACAGCACAACCAAATTTGTATTTGTGAACTGAATGTATATGATACTTAAAAAAACTAAAGAATAACAACACTTCAATTAATGTTTCATTGTATCTGCCCAGGATAACATTCAAAATTAATGTACCTGTGTGATTGCATGTATGCTTACTAGTTTTCAATCTTTCTACTGTTGGGATTCCCCTAAACAATATTATTAATTTTGATACTTATGAACTAGATGAGCTTATTTGACCGTATTCTTTTCAATACCTGTAAAATTAAGCTTTATCATGTAAATTCTGTATTGTTTTTATTGACCATCTATATGAGAATTGATGTGCACAAATTACCATTCTGAACTTTAATTTATATGTATAACTTTTAATTTATGAAAAATAAATATAAATGAGAGTTTTAAGCCGTTATAATCCTGTAATGAATAACTAACTACCACTTGCAGTAATAAGATGTCAACTGCTAGACCTTTAACTACCCACATTTGCATTTAAATACTTCTTTATTTGAAATTCCATTAATTTTTAATAATGAATTCGGCATATATATAATTTTATCTTATTTATTAAGTACCAAAGTTAAGAATACAATTTCTGCAGTTGTATCCCAAAGATCTTTTTCATAAATATTAGCAGATATAAATGATGACAAGATACACATTTCTGCAATATATTATACTAGTACAAAAAATCTCCTGTCAAGGGGCATTCTAAATTCTTATCTGTTTTTATCAACACCCCCTAGTGATATATGGTTTCTAAACCCCATTCTGTTCAGCCATAAAGCACAGTAAAGAGTGAGATAATTTTGTTATTATATACAATTTTGATCAGACACTGATCATGCACGGGTTAATTAAAACATCATTTTCTAAAAAAAAAGCTTTACTGAACAGTGGACATTCACAGATTTAAAAAAAAATCTATACTTCAATGTTATTTTTATGCCCCCTTTCGAAGAAAAGGGGGCATATAGTGATCGGACTGTCCGTCTGTGTGACTGTCTGTCCGTCGGTCCGTCTGTCCGCCTTTCCGTCACACTTTGCGTTTAGTTTTAGAAAAATGCTCATAACTTCTATGTCCCTTGAGATATAACCTCCATATTTGGTATGCATGTGTATATGGACAAGGCCTTTCCAAACGCACAAATATTTTTACCCCTGTGACCTTGACCTTGAACTTAGGGTCCGCGTTTAGGTTTCGAAATCTGCGTTTAGGTTTCGAAAAATGCTCATAGTTTCTATGTCCGTTGAGATATAACCTTCATATTTGGTATGCATGTGTATATAGACAAGGCCTTTCCATACGCACACATTTTTGTACCCCTGTGACCTGTACCTTGAAGTTAGGGTCCGCGTTTAGGTTTCGAAATCTGCGTTTAGGTTTCAAAAAATGCTCATAACTTCTATGCCCCTTGAGATAAAGCCTTCATATTTGGTATGCATGTGTATATGGACAAGGCTTTCCATACGCACACAAATTTTGACCCCTGTGACCTTGACCTTGAACTTAGGGACCGCGTTTAGGTTTCGAAATCTGCGTTTAGGTTTCGAAAAATGCTATAACTTCTATCAAAGCGTTTATAGGGGGCATATGTCATCCTATGGTGACAGCTCTTGTTCCAGTAGGTTTTTATGATATAATGCAATCTGAGATTAACAAAAGGTGCATAAGCTACATAAATAAATTATCTAAATAATAAACGTAAATTTAAAGTACAACTACAGTTGCTTGTAATTCTTAGTTTTAAAAATAATTATGCAAATAACAAAAAAAAAATCTCACAGGTACAAAAGAAAAACAGACGACATTTCCAGTATGTATACACAATTAAAGTATGTATTAATTGCACTATCAGATGAAAAAGGCATGGAAATACATTTTCATTTTACTAACGGTACGGTATAAATAGTGTTTGTAACAAGTTGTAAAGACTGCAACAATAAGAGATACAAAAGATGCATATTCAACCCATAGAAAATACAATATACAATACAACTCAAATGCATTGTAAAAGGATGCAAAAAAAAACAATCATCAAATTTAAATATTAAGTTGCGAGACCATAGCACTGAACAATTCCCATTCGCTGTCAAAGGAATCTTTATTTTGTTTATTGATTTTTTCTTTAGTTATCATATTCAAAATTAATGTATTTCTTGGCTCTTGTTATGCTTGGAATGCATTTATTCATTTTACACTTGTAGAAGTAAAGCTTTATAAACAAAATAACAGTATTTATGACTCTAGCATTCTTTCAATTTTACTACAAAAATTAATAGGCAAAGAAATCCTTCATGTCTATATGTGAATGTGTGTTTATTCAATGTGTGAACAGTCTTTGTTGTTATATTGTCAACTGTATGCTATTATTGTTTGATCGCCATGAAACTTTTTAAGAAAATTGTCCATATGATTTATTTTATACCTAATGATAAAAATGATGAAATATGATATTTTTGCAGTGAAATAACAGCAGTGAAAATAAACAAATTGTTATTTTCGGCGGTGAAAATAACAAATTTTGGAACTATTTTTTCTATTTTTAGATTATCATATCAAGATTTTTATGATCATGAGTGAATTAAAATCGGTATACCACCGAATCCAACACTTTTTGTTTTTATTGTATGCTTATTTTCACCGTTTATTTACATTGTAAAAGAGTTTAACTAGAAAATTTTGCTGAAATAGTGACGTCATTTCGTCGAAAAAAATGACGTCATTTTGTGTATTGAAATGTATTGAGGCACGCCACGGGAGAAAGGGTAATTTTTCAGCGAAAGGGAAACAGCTGTTATTTATTTTATTGAAAAAGGGGCATAAAAGAAACAGAAAATGTGTTCATGTAAGCGTAAGATCGTTTGTGCGCCACTCTTGAAAATATATATTCTATGATCACTCGTAAAATATCCTCTATATCTTCATCGTGTTCGAAACTGGGTAACACGAGGTCAAAAACTTGGTCACAAGGTCAAACTAAAGAAAAAACTTGTTAACACTCTCAAAGACACATTTATAGTCCAATCTTTATGAAACTTGGTCACAACATTCGTCTTAATGAATTATGATATTTCATGTGGGTTTGAAAACGGTTGGGG
Source organism: Dreissena polymorpha (assembly GCF_020536995.1). Classification (NCBI taxonomy): domain Eukaryota; kingdom Metazoa; phylum Mollusca; class Bivalvia; order Myida; family Dreissenidae; genus Dreissena; species Dreissena polymorpha. The sequence continues at coordinate 67,217,416 of NC_068356.1, forward strand.
TTTGTTGAAAACATTTCCACCAGGGGGCATATGTTTCTCACATGGCAATATAAAAACCTTGTTAACAATATGGAAGTCAAATTTGAACTCCACTTGTGAGTTCAAAAATGGTAACAGTCTGTTGAAAAACATGGCCACCAAGGGGCGGGGCAGTTTAGCTTATTATGGCTATTGTAAAACCTTTTTAACACTCTTGTTCATAAATATCTTGCTGCACATATGTTATCTATTGAAACTTGTATCCGACGTCAAAAATACACGAAGCACTAGTTGTAATGCAACCGTACTGACGGGTGCAAATGCATAATTTCAACATTAAGCTAGGCTGATGTTCTGATAGGAAGACATTCATGAAAAGGTTTTAATAAAGCAAACTGTGGCATTTCAAGCTGAACCCTTCCCTCCAGTCCTCAAAATGCTTTAATACAGTAAATGAACCATTCCCTGAAGTCCTAAAACGCTTTAATACAGTAAATTCATCTTGGTGCATCATATTTTGTATTAAGTGTACTTGCTGTTCTTTTGCTAATGTCTTAAATCTGCCCCGCCCCCTATCAAATTGGACATATGTCCGGTAGGAAGTAATTGTATCAGTTAATAACAAGTTTTTAGCTAGTTGGAAATGATGTCTTTAAAACTTGATTCTAGTAAAGAAGTTTATTTCCAAGGGACTAATAACGCATCAAATTGTGTTTATAAGGGGTAAAGGGGTAAAAAATAAACATAATCATGTATGAATATATATACATTTAGTACAAGTTATACCTAAGTTGACTATACCTGCACACTTGGTTTAATGAACTACAGTTACATTTTGGACAGACTGTCGTTGGTGACCCTCCAAATTTATGAACAAATAACCACAAAGAAGATGGTCTTCACCTGTTAATTTTTATTATTCAAAGATTCTCATCACAGTTTGAAGAATGATACTTATGTCATTAGTTTCACACTAATTGAGCAAAAAAACTTTATAGTATTTATACAATGACATTTGTCACTGTGCAAACTTAAAGGGACTGTCAACCACGACGACGAAGAAAATAAAATTGTAAAATATCGCATTTTTTTACAATTATAAGTTTATATTAATTAAAATATCACGACTGGTATATTACATTACTTGAAAAAAGTTGTTAAGTTTTTATATTTTCAGTATATTTGGGAATAAATTTTACTGGGTATGCCTACCAGGTAATACCAGTTAAATATAAATAACGCCATTAGATTTATCATCATCGTCACATTGTAAACCCAGGAATTAAAATTGTGCATACTAGTGAATTGAATATATTTTATTTATAAAATGATCAATCTACTTGCGTTATTTATAGTGTGTATATCGTTATGTCACCTATTCTCGCGATGTACTTTCGATTTCACATCGCGAAATTTTATTACCGAATATACTGAAAATATAAACTTTTTTTCAAGTAATGTAATATACCAGTCGTGATATCTTAATCAATGTAAACTAATAATTGTAAAAGATTACGGTATTTTATAACTTTTATTTTCTTCGTCGTCGTGGTTGACAGTCCCTTTAAGACATTGAAATTAAAATATAATAAAATCAGATGAAAAGACCTAAAGCAACATACCCATATACATTTATCAAATGAATATTAGGATACATATTGCAATTTCTATTTTATGTTTTTGATTGCAACATTCACTTTTAACAATATATGCAACCAATAAATATTAATGTAAGTATTTAAAATGTATGTTTACATGAAATGTTAGGCAAACTGGTATTTGTTAATATACTTCTTTACATGGATAAAATATAAAGTGTTGTTAACGTTGTTTTGTGAAAAGAAAGGGTGTGTTGTTTCGGCAGATATATACCTATATGCGTTATAAGTAGTTTTATGTGTGTGTATTTGTGTTTTTTAAAATAGACATGGTTTTATCCGTTGCGACAAAGCTATATTTTAGATAAAAGTAATATAAGGACAGTAACTTAATAATGAACATCAGCAAAAGAAAATGTTAGTACATTTTTCCACAAATTATTGTCCAGCTTTGAGATCATGGGATAAGCATTTCAGCATCTTTGGATGTTAAAGGGGATGACTAGTCACAACCTGTTTTTGCAAGAACAGCTTTAAATACTGATAACAACTGTATTTTGTTAGTGAGTGTTTATAAAATAGTTTTTGCATAATTAAATACAATATGTTGAATTGTCATTATATATCAAAGTCGGTTATAAAGAAGTTAATGATTATGAGAATATATACTAGAAATTCACCATTGATCTTCTTTAAATGTACAAAACATCACTTTATCTTCCTCATAGTTACGAATGCTTGCAAATATAGAAGTAAACACACACAAGACATTGAAAAATATATCATATCAAAACAACTGTAAAACTATTTGTAATTTAAATGCACACAAAATGTGTAGCATAAATACATTATTTTTGCAAAAAAAATGCCAAAACAACTTTTCTTTTTAACCAAACAGTTTTTTGTGCTTCTTAAAAGATGTAATGATTTTTTTTACTACCAAATATTGTGCACCTTTTTTTAATTAACTGTAATTATTTTCAGACTCACATTGCAGTGATATTTGCAATTGAAACAACAATAAAACCTGCTAAAATCCCAAATCTTTGATAATCACACACAAACTACTGACTGAATGCAAACTGTAGGCTTAAAACGTTTCAAGTTGTAATCTATCTTATGAATGGTGTCCAACTGACATCAGAACAAAGGTCTTTGATGGGAATGCTCAGTTAATTGGGGCAGCTGTAAGCCTGTTACACAATCATCACATCGCTATTTAAGAAGGCATCACTCAACACCATTGTACTGCAACAATGCAAGCACCGGTATAGAGAGTAGGATAAGTGAATGAAAGGTCAAATAAGATTCATTTGTAGCAACTCTTGTTTTTTGAATTATTTTACCACTATGTTGTATTTCTGAAAAAATACAGATGACAATCTGAAGTAATGAAAATAATAAATTTGAGTAACGCAATAATTATAATTAGATATATGGGTAGTTGTTAATGTTTCTGAAATCATTACCAGTATCATAATCATCATCAGTGTGCACCAACATCCTCATTTCATCTAGAGTGTTAACATGGTTTAAATATAGTCATATTAGGAAAACAGCTGCTGCCCTAGCGGCCATTTATTTCAATGAATCGTAATCATTTTTTTTAACTCAGCCGAGCTATCATGAAAACAAATCTTCGGACCAAGTTCCATGAAGATATACAAATATATATAATATATATATATATATATATATATATATATATATATATATATATATATATATATATATATTTATTTATTTATTTATATATATATATATATATATATATATATATATATATATATATATATGAAAATGGATATTTCTTTGCTAAATGCATACATCTATCAAAGCCGCCATATTCGAAAACTGGGCGGAGTGGAGAGCCGAACCTCAAAAGGCACACCGCCAGCAATCCGGCCACATGTGAGGCACACGCTGAACATTTTGACAAGAAAATTATGTTTTTCTATGTCAAAGTTTGCAAGAAAAATTGCTTTTAGCATTTGAGTGTCTGTACTTTATTATTGAGTTTATTTGTTGAATTAGATGAACAGTACGAAAATTAAACACATAAGAATATTGACTTGAATATTTTACACCTATAAATCCACAATTGAACAAGAAAATCAGACATATTGTTTTCTGCATTTAAGTGACTGGTTATAAACTATGACTTCATAAGTTAGCTATATATTAAGTAAGAAATATTTGGCAAATAAGAATTTTGACTTGCAAATTTAACATAACAAATCTAGATTTTTAAAGAAAATCAAAAACTCTTGCACCAAAGAAAAAGTGAAGAAAAAAACACAGTATTGATCATGTTTGCTTTGTCTATAACTTTAAAGCCAAGTAATATATGTTGGCAAAGATGAACAGTAGGAAACTTGTAGTGCATAATAAGCTTGACCTGCATTTTTTTATTACATATAAAACATTTTCTACCCAATTGTAAAAAAACTTTGACTTAATTACGCCTCTTTAGGCTGAGTGTGACCCATTACATGGTGATAAAGCTGTCGTTGTTCATTAAGATTAACAGTGGGAAGTATGTAGCATATATAAGAAGCCTGACTTTCATATTTTACGGCATAAAAACCACATATAAACAAGAAAATAGCTCACATAAAGATAGTGGCATGCTTTATATAACTAATGTAAAAACACAACACGCTATTTACACATAAACTTAAGTGTGACGAAAACTCGATAATTCCCAAAACAATTTATGGATCTCACTTTGAAAGTCCATAATTATGTCCGAAAAAAGTCGCCCCCGATTTTCCATTTGTTTTTTGCCCTATCTAGTAGATACGAATATCGGCCCCATTCACAATCCTCATTTTTGATATTTTCCTCCAATTAATTATCAAAATTATTGTAAAACAAAATTGAACTGGCACTTTTTACGGGTCTTGCATTTTTTTACGGAGCCTAGCGTAAAATTTACAAGATTTTATGCTACGCCGTCAAATGGATTAAAGGGGTACTGCATTTCTACCACTCACCCGGTACATATACTGTTAATGATATTAAAAACTGTTATCACAGTACACTATTTGTTAGAAATTATCTCATATTTTGCTTTAAATAAATGATTATTGGCGTTTTGCATGAATTTTACCCATGATAATTTTGGGAGTCTTTTCGGAGTTGTTCCTATAGAACACATCTGGCAATTAAACGGGCATATCGACGGTGTTTTCGCTAATGCATTTTCAATAATATAATTATTATAAAGCATTAAATGTATGGTTACTTAACTAGATATTTATCTTTCTAATTATAAAAAGTTGTTACGGGGACTGTTTTAGTGTCAGCTTGAAAATCAAAAGTAATAGTTAAACAGCTCCGAATAAATTCGATAAGTAGATATTTAACGGAGAGCTGAAGCAAATTTCCCATTAAAGAAGGCTGTTTTTGTAGATGCATTTTTTATTGTTACTTGAGACGTGTAACTAAAAAATATTTGTTTACATTGTATACACATTTTGTTTAATCTACATGAATATTAAGGGAAAATAACTCGATACTACCCTTTAAAGTATCACAAATACAAATATACAATATAACTGACACATTATTTAAGTGAATATTAAATGTATTCTCACTTATCTTTTAAACCATAGTTCAATTTTTTTATTTGGGTTATCACTATATTTGCGGTATATTTAGGGTTAACTATATGCATGACGAGCAATACAGTTACAATTTATAGCAATGCGTCGGTCGTATTTCGATACTAAAAGAAAACAAATGAATTGCAGGAAAATGTGTAAAGGGTAATATTTTAATGTATCTCCTGGTAGAGTTTTCATGGTAAATAAATGCAATATCCCCCACGCGAGGAGCTTAATTAGAACAACGGTAAATCAAAATTGAACAGCAATTGAAGTTTTAAATTTACCGGACCGAAACAGAATTTTGACGTCCATTTGATATCAACAAATATCAAGCAAGAAGTATTTGAATTTGCTTTTTATATCATAAAAATTATTCGTTTTTGCTTTTTGCCCACTGCGCTAACTAGAAATACGATTTTTTTTAAATCGCCATTACTGTAAAAACGTACCTTTTAATTCGCATTTGTTCGGAAAGCCGATACAAATAATGTTTTTATTATATGGTTAATAACACAGGCACATAAAAGCAGGCGCCACAGGTGCCACGGCCCACATATTTATGGAAGCACAAAATGTACGTTGGAAAATAATTTGTTCTTTTACGAAGATTAGCTCTACTCTTTGTTCTGCGAGCGTATAGAACGTATATCCCTATATGCAATATTTGCATAATCGGCGGATTACTGCTTCAATTATAACCGAGTCTGAAAAACTGCTGATTTTGTGGAATATATTTTTGTATAGGAAACACATATTGACTTTCTTGATGGTGACAATGGTTTTGCGGATCCTCAACAAACGCTGTCTATATAGTTCTTTGCCGAGGCTAACAGTGATGTCTCTTGTTGTCACTGGTTGATACAAATCACTGTCATGCTCATGAAGCCAATATATATTAATAGGTACACAATAAGGATCACATATGGTATAGGCAGAGTGGAAAGCCGTACCAGTCCAGCGGCATATTGAAATAAATTGTTTGATTATAGGGAAAATCATGGTCGTAAACGTGTTATTGAGAGTTTAAAGGGGCCTTTTCACAGATTGTGGCATATATTGAAATTTGTCAATAAATGCTTTATATTTATAAATGTAAACATCGGATCTAAAAAGCTCCAGTAAAAAAATATATAAAGAAAGGAAAAAAAGTAACCCTCAACTGGACTCGAACCACGGACCCCTGGATTAAAAGTCTATCGCTTAGACCACTCGGCCATCTGTGCTCATACAATGGATGATGTATTTTATACTTGATATAAGCAATCCTCGTAATATCACGAAAACAACATAAATTTCCAAATTATTCAATCGTTTCGCGTTGCAACTCTTTATAATTTTCAGGTTTTTAAATCGTCAAAAGATGCATATAATGGTTATTTTTGATCATGGTGAATGTTCAGTATTACTGTTTCGACACAAATATCATAACTACAAAGAAAATTTGCGAATCTGAAACATTTTTTTTATAATTTTGTCAATTTACCAAAACGTGAAAAGGCACCTTTAAGACACACTCTTTTCAATTGCGGTGGAATATGTGCAATAATAAACTTTTAAAAGATTTTTAAATGTATTGTGTTAACCAACCGAGAGGGGTCAGACGGTGGCAATAAGGGACTAGTCCAAAGCAACCTGATATTTTGCCCTTGATTTTTTTTCTTAATTCCCCGATTGACACTTGAACGTTATGATTGTTTTAACTAACTGTTTTAAACTGGATTTATTTCAACCAACCCGAGAGAGTACACAAGAGACAATATTTGAGCACGAAATATATTTCTTCACCTAGTTTTCTTTCATTCTTCCTGACACAAATAAATGGAAATATCAATACGGGATAAACACACTATACATAAATGGAATAAATAGTTATGATAGCTCATTTTAAGGGCATTTCCCTATAATGCAATCTATCGATTTTCAAGATTTATGTCGATAACTCATTTAGATATGTGATTAAACTTTGAATATAACTATCATTTTCGGCAACAACTCTAGACATATAAACGCAAGAGATATGGTTCTTGCACTGCGCTTACCATACACGAGACATATCTACATTTACAGATTCAGTTATTACACAGATATTCCTTCATTAAACAGCACGTTAACGCAAAGGGTATTTGCATTAAATATTAAAAAGCCATTGTAATGGCTTCTTTGCATGGCTCAATGAGATCTTCTTAATTGTATATGAAGTTTCAAGTTGTTGACTCTCATAGTTTTCGAGCTATTTGAGCTATACCTCCAGACAATAATACTAACTTCCGCTCGGAGAGATTAAGGTAAGAATACACTTATTCCAATTCCCATAGGGTCCCATTATAAAACTGCCAACTTTCAAAACATTTTTCTTGCCTTTCATATGGATCAAATTGTGCAAGATTGAATTTTAAATATGGATGTATCCTTTTCCAATATTGCAATCCAAAAGATACCTTCTCGCAACATCTAAGAAAGAAAACAAATACTAGTACCAAAATACACGCACCCTCAGATAAAGAGGTTTCGACAAAAGCTCAGTACTTCAATAAACGCAGCCCAAACATTCATCTTACAACGTAGTCCCCAAATGAAATGCACACAAATGTTGCTGACTCTTTAGAAATATGCATTACTTTCCAATGGACCACGGTGGGATACACAATAATTAAGTGTAGTTGTAGATTTCTGTAGATGAAATATGTGTCGAGCATCCACATGGCTTTGGCTCATGAAGAGTTTTAATTTGATCGAGTAGAAAATGTTACAATATTTAGCGGAACAAAAGTACTAGCATACATTTTGCGAATAAACCAACCGACAAACTGTCAAACAGACCAACAAAATGACCCTAGTATACTTCCTCGTGCGTGGGTATAACATAGGCTGAGTACTGTGTGAAAATGATGGTGCAAGTTAAGCATAAAAATTATGAAATAGTAAATATCGTACGAATATTATATTTACAGTTCATATTATAAAGCGCTATCAGTATTTACTTGTGAATTGTGTTCAAATTTTTGTTGGATTCAGAAACCTTACTTTCGGATGATGCAACCACTTTCACCGGCATATTGCTACATATATTGGATTTTTTTTTCAATTTCAACAGACACGTTTAACTGTCAAAGAAACAAAATGTTTATGAGGACATAATGTGGATAATTGAAGATTATTTATAAATTGTATATTTTAGTCCATATGACCCCTCAAATGTAAATACATATCACACGGTGGAAATCAATGTATCAATCTGTCCATGCGTAATTTTACAAGCCAGATTGCATCTGAGATCTTAGATAAAAATGAATAATCGTGTATTTTCCCACACCTTGATTGTTATTGAATATTGGTTATCTTTAAACATGAACAGCTTATCGTTTGACAAATATACAACAACAAGATAAAGTTTAGTAGCGATTACTGCCAATTAAGGATATAAATGGATATCTACTTTAATAAATCAAATAATATCACATGTTCAATAACTGTTCGAAAAGACATACATTAATTTCAAGTAGTGCACGAACAAATCTTTGTTTTAAAATTTTAAATGAAAAACAACAACATACAGTTACGCCGCACTATCTGTTTGATTGTTACCATGTTTTCACCATATCATACTGACAATAATGTTATGAAGTCACGGTGTATGTTTACAAAAATGCTCTCTTAAAGCAGACTTTTTAAATAAACGTATGTTTTGTATTATGCACCTAACAAAACAATTTTAAATAATAAAGAAAATGATACTACTTTTCATAATATAATAATTAAACAATAACTAAAATGTGATGGCAGTGGTTTTCGACAGTAACCGTGGGTTGATTACCGGTGCGTGGAGTTTGCTTCGATACATTTTTTTCTGTTTGTCCACGTCAAATTATTAATTCATGTATGAGATGCGTCGAATATATATCATCTCGAACGATTGAACGTGTCAGTAATTCGGTCAGTTATGGCTAGTAAAGCATCATTCTTATCGCCCACATATTCGGATGCTCCTTTATGCTTTTTTAAGGACAAAATGTATGATAGAAGATTTATCATTAACAATTACATTTACGTTAATTTAAATAATTCAAAGTATTCTTTCACAATCAGACTTAATCGAAACATAACAATGTAAATAAATGCAGAATGTGTTTTAAATGAATTAATATCAATAATAATATATTAAAAACATATAACTTTTAATATATGTTGCTTGTGCATAAGTTAAATCTGTCATATAGATATTTAACATAAACTATTTTGCACTACCTCATATAAATAAAATAGACTTTTGCACTTCCAAATAATATGAAATCACAACCAAAAGTTTATTATAATTCAATATAAGTGAACAATATAGAAGTTCTAGAAACGTTTGCTTATGCCAACTGCCTACACATGCGCTGACGGAACAAGAATGGTCTAAGCAAAGTAGAATAACTAAACCGGTTTGATGACATGAAGAGTATTTCCCGATATTTGTAAGATGCGGATGATTCAGACTGACTTATGATCATTATTCGATCCTTTATTAAAGACAAGTGACGTACACGCATGCAGTTACAAACCCAAGACGAAACCGCATAATAAACACATTGTTTATTAACTTCCTAAAGTCTTAAAAGTCCGTCATGCAAACAGTAAAATAAACAACGTTCCGATTTCCAATATTTTGAGGGCGGGGACATTCGTAGCTCAATCGGCGAAGGTCTTAACGCATACGTAGCTAGTCGCGGGCGGGTCGTGAGCTCCCAAAAAATCGCGGCCAGTTTTTAAACGTGTTTAAAATTTGACAAAGACCTCCAAGACTGAATTTAATCGCAGTTGACTCGTAACAGTGTCGTAGTGCGTTCTGGGGCGTCGTAATGGAATCGTACGTAATTCGTGACTCAATCGGGAAATCGGTGATCACGTGATCTGTCTACAAATCATTTACGACTTTGTCAAGACTCTCAAGAGTTCACCGCGATTGACTTGCGAGCCCGCTAGATTCTCGCGATTTAGTTACGAAACAGTTACGATTTTTTGAAGAATTATAAAGAAATAATACTTTTCTTTCATGGTTTGTTGTCGAATAACCCACAGTAAGATATAGATGCGTAGGAATTAAATCACGAATGCGGAGCACGAGTGCTTTGATAGCACGAATCTATACTCCTTACTGTGGGTTATTCGACAACAAGCCATCCTAAAAAAATATTATTTCTATTCTAACACGATTCTGATTGATTTGCTTCAAACTTTTGGACGTGAACTATATTTTTCAATACTCTGCCCTTCTTAGTACAAAGTTCACTATTTAGTGACGTCATTGAATTGTACAAACATATGACTGTGTTTTCATTCATAAATATTTTGCAAATTATGTCACTTTCATTGAGAACAACACTCATAGAAACTAAATGACGTCACGTGTGTTAATTTTTCTGAAAAGCTGACATGCTATAAATGTTTTCTTTATTAGGTTTCTTAACAAACAAATTCTTTGCAGGCGTTGTCATGCCACTTATCACCAAATATACAATTTGTTGTTTCATTACATTTATATACATGCTACATATTTTACATTTCTTTTAGAGCGGGATTTAGCACGTGCATTTTACTGCAATATTTTCTTAATTTATTCGGAACTATTTTCGAAACATTAAGCTCCGCCAATAATTTTTTGCAGAATAACCCATACTTTATTCCCTTCCTTGTCTATAGAAAACAAGTCGCGTGCCGTGTTAGAATCAATATCAGTAGATATTGGCGCCGAATTCATGGGTGCGTTCGGTGAGGTCCTAGCTTAGTCGTGACCGATCTGCATCGTTCGTAGTACAGTCGCAGTAGATTCTTACACATCGTAGTGAAGTCGCGACCCTATTCGCAAGACTTCAACCGAACAACACGATTCTTTATTTTCCGAAAGTAACTCATAAAGACAACACATTGATACAAAGTCATGCAAACAATTTAACAATGGCAATCTTATTTCCAATGAGGCCTTCAGACAACTATGGTATGTATAATGCATTTCTGCATTATCATGCGAACATGTAGACTTTGACGGACATAAGAGTACTGTAACAGTGTAATAGAAGTGTCATAAAAAGCAACTCTATTACATGACTTCTCTTATATTATTAATTTCTCTTTCAATATTGAAATGGTCTCGAGGAACAAATATTTATTTACAGAAAGTATTTAAGAATATTAATTTATTGTTGATTACATTTTCCCATATGCACACACTCTCACGCAGGCACGCACACACGCACATACATACACACACCTATACACACACATACAATTACCATATCTTATTTAACACGACCAATAACAAAGATAAGAAGTAAACAAGAACAGCCGCGTACATTATTGTACAAAGTCAGAGTTTAAAACGTGAAATACATTTTTTAATAGTTTACGATTGACATAAAATGGCTGATATACAAATATTATAATTACAGAAAACAACATTTATGAACAGTGTTTACAATAGGATATAAAAACACACAACTCTTATGAAGAATAGCCTGCACCTCCTTCCGAAATAAATAGTATGAAAAAGCAATATGTATATATTTGTTTGCAGAAGTTAAATCTACAGTAATTATTACGGCATTTATGGAGTATTTGACTTTTCAATAAGAGAAAAACAGAAAAATTTACTACGCGTGAGACTCATTTTGCGCCTCAATAAGGAAATATTTCTTAAGCCTATGTTTGAAAGTGGTGAGAGTGAGAGATTGTCGAATACTTACCGGAATGTGGTTCCATATTTCCATACCAAAGTAACTAATCGACTTTTTTAAAAGGTTTGAGTGAGGTGTTTTATGCGTCAAATCATTGTTTGATATCGATCTTAAATTGTAATTATTGTTTTTCACCAGTTTTATCAGGTCGTCGATATATGTGGGCATTAAATTATGAAGAGATTTGTAAATAATTATACCTGTGAAAAATTTACATCTGTTTTCAAAAGAAAGCCATTGAATGTGTTGTGATAAATCATAACCATTTATATTTAAATCATTACGTAATATTACTCTTAAAAACCTTCTTTGCAGTTTTGATATTCTGTTTATGTCTCTAGTATTTGCATTTTGCCAAGTGACACATCCATAATCAATAATTGGTGTTACGCATTATAGAACATAATTTTAATCTCAGGTGTAAGAAAATATTGCATACGCCTGAACAGTGTTAAACAAGTTTTATCAACATGGGCCTTCCAATTTTAATGTTTATCAATATGGATACCTAGAAGTTTTTGGGTTGTAACATGCTTGATTTTTTAGTTATTAACAAACAAATTTAGATCTTCTGAATGTTAAAGTTTTGGCGTGATCCTTTAGTCATGCAAGTAGTTTTATCTGGGTTAATTGCCATATTATTCATCATACACCAATTTTGTGACCTTAGTAAGTCGTCTTGAAGTGTGCAATTATTTATCATCGTTATATTATTCCCTTTACAGTGGATTGTTACATCATTAGCATACATGTCAGATTCTGATGTTAAGTTTAAGGGTAGATCATTCACGTAAAGTAAAAATAACAAAGGTCCTAAAATGGAGCCTTGCGGTACACCGGAACTTATCATGCAGGTGTCTGATGTTACATGTACTCCACCTGCCCGAATAAGTTGCGAACAGTTCTGTAGATACGATTAAAAAAACTTTAAAGACTATTCCGAAAAATGATATGCATGTAGTTTCAACTTGTGCAGAATAATGGTGTGGTCTACTAAGTCAAATGTTCTTTGAAGTCAACAAAAACAGTTCCTATCAAATAACCATACAATTTAACCATGAATCAACGAATCTGATTTAAGCAATTAGGCATGAGTGGTTTTGTCTAAAACCCGATTGGTGTTCATTTAGTATACAGGTTTCTTTTAAATATTTATTTAATTAAATGGCTACATGTCTTTCAATTATTTTATAAATTGTAGGTAATAAAGAGATAGGTCTAAAAATATTAGGATCATGTTTATCTCCTCCTTTATGGAGAGGTACGACACTTGCTAATATAAGTAAGTCTGAAAAGATTCCAGTTGAAATTGAAGTATTTATTAATGTCGTTAGGATATTAGGTCCTATTCTGTCTAAGCCACTGCTTTTATTAGGATTAAGTTTATAAATTAGTGTAAGAACTTCATTTTTCATTTAAGAAACATTTTAAATATTCAAAAGTTTTAGGTTTGAAAACTGTTTTCTTATTAAATGTGATATGTAAACAAAGTGTTTTTTAACTTCATAAGCCACAATCTGTCTTCCACTAACATTACCATTGTTTATGTTTAATGTATTGGGTAAAATTGCACTTTCATTGGATATGCTTTTAGTCGGGTGAAAATACGAAGAAACCCCCCCCCCCCCCCCCAAAAAAAAAAAAAAAAAAAATGCCCCAAAAAGTATTTTAAGTGCTTCTGAAAGGGTAGGATGCCTTTTATAACATATCAAAAGTTTACCAAAATTGGACCTCCAGAAAGTGTTTTTTTCAAGATGGCGTCCAAGATGGCCGCCAAAACCTATTAATGATGATAACTCTGTGACTTTTCACTCAAATTATACTTAGGTTTCGGGGGTAAAATAACACATTTAGATAATAAAAAATTACGTTAGCCTATGACGTGACAGATAAATACAATATAGAGTCAAAATGACCGCTAACACAATGACCGCAAGTGCATAACTATTAACTAGTGTATTGTTATTTTCGTAATTTGATTATACATTGTAAATATTTTTTCATGTTTTGTTTTCAATATTAATCCCAAGTAAAACAGTGTTTGAATATTCTTTTACTGAAGCTCTAGCACCATAAACAACAAAATATACATGGTAAATACAGAATTTCATTGTACAAACAAATCAGACCTGCGTTTGCTAAACACTGCCTCATACTTATTTTTTTTAAAGGTTGTGTCAAAATGCCAGTATATTGGACCCATTCTGTGTACATTTCAGCATTTTAAATCAGAGCTTTAAACAAGTAATTATTATCTCATTTCCATAAATGATTTAATAATGAGTGCGAGCACATCCAGACAAGATTTGTGTCCAATATGCAAGGAGGAGATTGAGATTTCCAAGAATAACTGGGTAGCTATTCAGTGGAAGGGAGTGAAGGGAATAAATGAAGCTAGTGTAAAGCGGAAGGATAATCTTGTTATTGAGGCTGGCACTAAAGTACATAAAAAATGTCGTCAGCATTACACAAATGATAAAAGCATAAAAAGTTATGTTGAAAAGCAAAGTTGTAGTTCTGTGCAAAAGAGAACCACAAGGCAATCAAGTTGAGGTTTTGAAAGTCATAAAGACTGCATACTCTGCGGTTGTAAGGTTGATTGGACAAAGGGCATTTTACCTGGGTACGTACTGACCAATCCTGATTCGGAACCTTATGACAATTACAGTTTGAAAAAGCATCTTAAAACACGCTTCAACGACACTATTCATTTTTCCGGAGGAGAAGGTTTGGACGATATTGTTACGATGAGAGAACAAACATCGCAAATATTGATATCGTATAACAAGCAAAAGTGTGAGAAATTAGATGAAGAGTCCCAGAAACGTGCTATCATTGAAACTGCTTCTAGGTTAATCAAAAGCAATATTAAGTCTGAGGTTGTTACCTTGACGAATTGGTATCCGATTAGTGAGGATTTAAAGCTTGAGTCAGTTCTATCATTCCTTTCGACTAGTCTGCGGACACTACTTGAGACATTATTCTATGGAAAAGACACAAGACTCAATGTTGCGGCAGTTGGTCATGCTATTATTCAAGCAGTTAGCCCACTAGCTATCATTGCATCACTGCAAGTGGGACTTGCTGTACAAATCCATCATCTATATCGGTCCAAGTTCATTGTCGATACTCTTCACGAAATGGGATTTTGTTGTTCATATAAAGAATTTATGAGATTTGAGAAACATTCAGCGGATTTTATGAAACCTGATGTCTTGGGTAGTGATATAGATTCGTTGGAGAAGTCTGGTCTCTTTGCCGCAGATAATGTTGACCACAATATTGTCACCCTTGATGGCAAAGGTACTTTTCATGGGATGGGTATCATTGCATCTATCACCCCTGGAGCACGGACGAACTTTCTGATTCCGCGAAAACAGACCTCAGTGCTGAAATAAGACAAAAATTCCTATCTTGGAGTACCGGTTACAAAGACATGCTTGTCATGAGGTAGTATTTGAGGACCTGCCGCGATTTCTGGATTATGGCAAGAGGGTCGATATTTTGTGGGAAGTTTCCTTCAGCTTCACGCGGGCAACGCCGAATTGGCAGGGAATGATGCATATTTTGCACAAGGGGAGCCAGCACCCTGGGCAGTCGTCCGTCAAATTCTTGCCCATGATCAATATGTACTCTGGGACAAATCGTGCATTCTGTCAATATTAGACTTTGTTTGTTACCTTGCAATGAAGCACAAAATTCCCGCCATTGTAACGTTTGACCAACCCTTGTATTGGAAGGCTGCCGAAATAATCATTAATGCGCCACAAAGTAGTTGTCTAAAAAAACATTGTTCTGCTCTTGGGGTGTTTTTATACACTCATGAACTTGCTAGGGGCCATAGGATCCCTCATGGAAGGAACCGGTCTAAAAAACATACTTGAGAATGTCTATTGGGAAAATGCAATTGTGCACATTATGACAGGGAAGGCTGTCCAGAGGGCTTTGCGGGGCAATTTACTTGTTGACAAGTGCCTTTACAGCCAGCTTATATCCGAAATGACCTAGGAAGATCCCGATATTCAGATACTTCTGGATCAGGCCGTTGAGTTGTACTCTTCCCTTCTTAGGGGCGAGAAGACGCTAGCAGATGCTGCATGTTCTGAGAATTTGAAAAAACTGGTGACGGCTATAGAGAAGAAGAAACATGAACTTGCGCAAACATCAAAACCAAGCCAATTATGGCTGAATTATCAGCTAATGGTCAGCATAGCAAGGATGTTGATCAAGGCGGATCGTACTGGTTGTTGGCTGATGTATTTGCAGGCAGTATCCGATTGTCTATCCGTCTTTGCTGCAGCTGGGCACTTCAATTATCTGCGATCTGCGTATACTATCTTCAGCAAATGAGAAGCCTAGAGAAAACGCATCCAGAAGTTTATAAAAAAAATTGTTGATGGTTTTCACGTTGCTCGTAGGAGCAATCAGTGCTGGGCTGGGCTAAGCAGTGATCTTGTCATTGAGCAAACACAAATGAGGTCTCTTAAGAACAAAGGCGGTAACTCGCGGAAGTGGGATGACCGAGGAAATGCAAAACTTTTGGACCCTATCTGCACCTGTAACATCTGAGTACAATAGTGAAATGCAGGATTTCACAGACCTGGCCTATACTACAAGTCCACAACACAACGAGTCGACTGAGGCGCGCATCAAAACAGATGCTTCTGATCTAGAGAAAATGCATACCAAGATTACAACCTGCTCACCCTACACAGCTGATCCTACTCTGAGAAACATTGTCAATGGGATAGTGACTGGGTCAGATGTGAATGTGCATGCATTTCAGGAGGTTGGGAGCAAGATCATTAGATATATCAAAGGAAAGTCGGCCTTTGCTTACAAATTTAAGAGAAAAGATAGAGCCAAAACTCTTGAGAATAGCTCCGCTGTTAAGATTGCTGAAGACCGTTCTATTGACCCTGACCTTCTTTTCCAGCGTTTCCTTGTAGTGTCAAAATCTGGAGATCTTTCCCTTTAAGACGTATTGTCGTATGAACTTAGCCCCTATCCTCCCGCCCTCTTTGAAGCCAAGAACATAATTCGCAAAGCAGACAAGCCTCAGATCATTCAGGCAATTAGAGATCATGCTGAAAACGCATCAAGTGAGGCTGTGATGAACTGTATTCTTGAAACAGAGTGTTACGTGCTTTATGGTGGCTCCTTACTTCATCGTTTACCATGGTAAAAAGGTGACACATAGAACGCAATAG
This sequence comes from Dreissena polymorpha, assembly GCF_020536995.1. NCBI lineage: Eukaryota > Metazoa > Mollusca > Bivalvia > Myida > Dreissenidae > Dreissena > Dreissena polymorpha. Next base: position 67,234,527 of record NC_068356.1, read on the forward strand.
CCGAGTCTAATGCAGATTTAACTGTAAGGCATTACAGACAAGCGACAGTGGTGTTCGATGGTTACGAAGACGGTCCTTCTATCAAAGACAGCACACACCAGAGACGAGGAAACAAACGTGAACCCTATTGTAAGTTTCACAAAAGAAACAGAATGTTCATGCAAAAAGGAGGACTTTTTATCTCGTGACAAAAACAAGGCAGGCATGATTGCTCTCATCAACACAGCTCTGACTATTAGGGGGTGTAATGTCGTTGTTTTACCAGGAGATGCAGACGTTGATATTGTTAAAGCAACAGTGGAAAGATCCCTTCATAGCACCACAACGTTAATCGGCGAGGATACTGATTTGTTAATCTTGCTACTACATTACTCTACTACTTAAAAGGAACCGTAAGACCATCTACTTCCGTTCTGATATAAACAAACAGTCAAAGGAACACAAAGTGTATAATATTAATCTTTTGAAAGAACATCTTTGTTCATGCTAACACAGGCTGTGATTCAACTGCAAGGATTTTCGGCATTGGTAAAAAGTTAGCCTTTCGTAAATTAATAAAACCTGTTCCAATCATGAAGTTATGCGCTAGTTCATTCCTCCTTCCAAACAAGTTTCAAGAGGAAATATCAAATCTTGGAAAAGGCTTAATGGTGGAACTGTTTGGTGGAAAGTCCAATGATTCCTTAGAATAACTGCGCCATAACATGTATTAAGAAAGTGGCTAGTGCCGAAACATTTGTCACTCCTGAGCGACTTCCCCCAACATCGCATGCAACAGTATGCCATAGCCCACGCGTATATTATCAAATGATGGTGTGGATGGGGATGGCAAATAATATGAAACCTACTGAATGGGGATGGAAACAGGAAAATGACAAATTAATTCCAATCTTGACCCGAAGCAATCCTGCACCTGACGAACTAATGAAAATCATACATTGTAACTGTTCTGTAGGATGTAAATCCTCTCGATGCAGCTGCTGACGCTATGGACTCCCCTGTACTTCTGTAGGTGGCCCTTGCCAAACTGAAAACTGTGACAATCCAAACAATTCACAAAAGGTCTGTACTGAAGAAGATGCGGACGACACGGACAATTTAACGGTCTGAGACAAATTTACTTGACATAGGTTATGGTGTATCAGTGGACAGCGGAATGTCATAAATTGTATTTCATAATTACTCAACTGCCTAATTATATCATCAATTCAATCCAAGTGTTCTTTGTATCCAAAACTATATGGTGTTTGACATAAAAAATCATCACCTTTGAGTCAATCGTTATGTACTTGCGGTCCTTCTTATTGTGGCGGTGCCTATTTTTTGATGTCATGTTAGATTTCTGTGTCAAATAATAAACTTATACTATTTCTGGTGATCTTGAAGTGTTCTTGACCCCAGAAACCTAGGTAAAGACACCAAAATAATCAATTTTGAGTGGATAGTTACATAGTTATGATCAAAAATAGGTTTTGGCGGCCATCTTGAAAAAAACAATTTTCCGGAAGTCGGATTTTGGTAAACGTTTGATATGTTATTATGTACCTTCTAACCTACCAGGATCAGTCAAAATACCTTTTGTAGCAATTTTGTAGGGGTTAAAGTGTATATTACCCTGACTATTTTTTTAGATCGCCGCAATTCTTTAATATCTTTCTTCTCTTTAACAACATTATTGAAAAACGCTCTCTTATTTTTCTTAATTATGGAATTGCATTTGTTTCTTCTTAGTTTATACTGATCAAAAGTGTTGCAAGCTTTAAATGTATCTCTTTTTAATCTAGCCTGCTTTATTTCATCAGAATACCATCCAGGCTGATTTATGCGTTTAACCCGCTTACTTTTAATTGAATCATCATTGCAATTACAATACAACGTACATGTATTTTTACTTTTTAGAAACAAAAAATAGTGTCAGAATGAATATTATAGTTATTAATTATTGTGTTACATTAATTACATATAGTGTATAGTTTTAGAAATGGGTTTTCATGAGTACGTAAGTCAGAGGTGATATGTCCGTCAGTGTTTTCCTACCATAATCTGTGATTTCGGCAGTCTTCTGTCAAGTGGTTTTCTAAACCGCAATGTCTGCACGGTGGCCATCGTCCACGCAGCAAGAGGTTTCTATTACCAAACTGGCGACCGTTGTTCTGGAAACGGCTCCTAATTCCATATGTCGCTCCTGTCTATTGTGTCCCAGAGTAACGTTTAGCAGCGACTCTGTGTGTTAATTCTCTCGCGGACGTATGTTTGGACTTCACAATTGTAGTTACCGTGTTTATTGTCGAAACCAGTCTACTCGAGCCTTTTGGATACAGGTGTATACCGTCTTTGAAGTTAAACGGACGATTTGTGGTTTTGTTAGCGTAAATGAACGAATGATAGCAGTCAATGAGAACAGCACCCGTGTCCATACACAATTTCATTATTTCTTCATTTACCGGCCCGATGTCCGTGTCCGTTCGCGGACAGAGAGTGCATAAATATACAGTGCACTGGTGACGTAGAGCCTCTGTGTAAAAATCAACTCGTACGTATCTAAGCAGGAAGCCGACTTCCTCGAATAAACGTTAATCATAATTTTAATATAAAACATCATGCATACTATTTATAAACTAATATTGATGGCGAAGACGCATTGCTATATTGGTAACTTATTTCGTTACTTTATGGTTTATTTTTTGGTTACATATATATGCGGACACAGACATGATGTTCCTAGTACATGTAGAGGTAATGTACCTCTACATGTACTATGCGAACATACCAGTTCTGTGAGTGGTAAAAACATCAAGTTACAAAATTGTTGGATGTGTATATATTCTATGGGGCATATTACGGTAAGGACAACAATCTCGAACGAAACAAGCTGATATGTCACCATGGATAAACGAATCCCATGACTAACCGGAGAGTGACATAAAAGTTGTGTAAAAGAATTCTTTCCGACTCCGACTTTTTTGTGTGGAAAATTAATAAAAAATAAATAAATAAACAAAAGTAACTTTTTTATGGAATATCAAACTACACATACCCGATTCCATTTGTTCAATGCTTAGAGTAAGCCATGACTTAAATTGAAGACAGAGTGATAAAATACCAATACTTTCTAGGAAGATGATCATCTGGCATGCAATACCATACACCACTTTTAAAACCTTACATGTCACATGTATATTCAAAAATTTAATATAGTTGAGCCGTGCTCTGGAAAAGGGTGTTTAATGCATGTGTGTAAAGTGCCGTCCAAGATTGGCCTGTGCAGTCTGCACAGGCTAATCAGGGAAGACACTTTCCGCTTTTAAGATATTTTTCGTTTACAAAGAGCCTCTTCTTAGCACAAATCCAGTTTAGGCCGAAAATGTCCTAGAAAGTATTGGTATTTTATCACTTTTTCTTCAATTTAAGTCATGGCTTAAAAAATCTAGTTTCGTAACTTTTTTTAATGTAAACCGTAAGAAACACTAAGTACATAATTCCTTAAAATTTAACATGAAATTAGCAGACCATCATACTTAAGCTGGAAATTAAAAAAAAAATCGTGTGTAAATAACTGTATACATTTCTGTTAGCATTTTGAGAACTATTTCAAGCACTCATATATCAGTCCCCCAAATAATGACGCTGCAAAGACTATCAGTTTCGTCATTAAACAAAATACGCTGATAGGACATAACGTACAGAATAAACTCATGACCATAAATTATCTAAACCCTTCAAAATGTTCAGTGTTCCTTTTACATCCGTTATATACACAAGTAAAACACTTACATTGTAATACGCGTATAATAGAGATGGACGTTCGAAATAAAAAAATATTTAAGTTGTCTTTTTTAATATTTTTTAGCATAATTTTATCTTATGAATATGAACTTCTGAACATAAACGCATTATTTTTTCTTTATTAAAACGCCGTCTTCCTGGCGATAATCATCAGTAATTAATGCCAATAATGTCAACTTTTATCATCTTTAATGTAATGTTAGTTGCAAAATAATAAGGTTTATCGTATCAGTTTCACTATTTTCGTTTTTCGTCTAAATCGTTCGCGCGTACAATATAAATTCACGGGAGAGTATTCGTTCATCCTGCTGTTCAATGTCCTGTAGAGTGGCCTCCCTTAGATGAGCGCTGTAAAGCATTTTGTGAGATCTTTGTCCTTGAGTGGGACTTCCCCTGCGAAATGATATTCATGAAATCATGAATTTTTCATACTTTAAAGAATTGCTCATGAACTCTTCTTCATTAATCCTTAACGTCACTTCATGAAGTTTTCTTCATGAAGTGAGGTTTTCCAATTCATGAAGATATCAAGAATAAATCACGGATTCCCAAAATTCATGAATTATTCATAAAATGTTTTAAGAATAAATTAAGAATATTTCATGAATTTTATATAATTAAACCACCCATGAAATATTCATAAAAAATTTTTATTTCATGAATGTTTTATGACTATTTTTTTAATTTAAGATTCTTAAACCACCCATGAATTATTCATAAAATGTTTTAAGAATAAATGAAGAATATTTTTGGAATTTACTTGTAGTATTCTTAAACCACCAATGAACTATTCATAAAATATTTTATGAATTTTTTATGAATATTTTTTTTAATTTAAGACTCTTAAAACATCCATGAACAATTCATCAATTATTTTATGAATGTTTCAAGTCATTGAGCAGATCAGGTATTTTAGTCAGAATTAAGGAAACAATTGCGCCATTACTCGGAATAAAATAGTATCGTACACGACCCAAAATCAAACTTGACCCTGCATTTCATAACTATATACATATATGTAATATTGATCATACATCTTATTCTATTTGAACATTACAAGCAAATTCTACCGCTCGAATTGGAACAAATTACAGATACACTGTACAGGTCTTTAATCGGAGGATATTACAAAGGTCACAAACTTTTTTAAGTAGGGAATTATAATTTATTCTGCCAATCCCACATAGTACTACTATAGACACTGTCATCATTGTTCGTGTCTATCATAGCCTTATTTATTTGTAAGATGTACCTTTTTCCCTCTCCCGTTAATCTTCATGCCATTACAGTAAACTTTGTACAAACATAATAAAGCAAAAATATGCACATGAATCTGATTATACACAGATCCACTAACATATAAATCAATCCATGTGTGTCTTTTTCAGTTTCGAATGAAAGTCTTGTAAAACTGTTTTTCTTAGCGAGTGAGCTTAACTTAAATGAACAAACAATATTGCTTCCGTGTCTAGAACGCAATATGCATCGTTAATTGACAAACGCATTTCATGTACCCCACTAATTACATAATATTCTACGTTTATTCGATTGCTATTATCATTTTCGTAATCCAGTATTATTTTCGTAAACACAGATTAATATTTAAAAAAATAGAAAAGAAAGAATATTAAATATCAATCGTAATTGTTCGTTAATAATTGGCTTGTTCAATCGTCCCGCTCGGGTAAGTCCGTATTATCGCAGAATTGCTTTATGAAAAGACACTCGTAAATTTCCGTCATTGACGGTATTTTACGCTGTTCCGAAACATGATTTTGATTGGTCGATTTTCTTTCAAACAAATGCTCCAAAGAGGGCGCCAATTTCGACGATTGAACTTTCTGCTTGTTTTTATCTGTTAACAAACAATACACTTTCGTATTTAGAAAATAATTAAAAGGATAATAGCGATTTTTCGGTGGAACAGCCGAGGGCCATTCTTTCTCCGAGAAAAGTAGTGGACCAATACATTATTGGAGATTTTGTTACGGCAAAATTTCAAGGACAATCGCATGGGGCAACTACTGATGACCAAGCGGTAAGAGTGGCTACATTCTTCTTTTATTAAGCATTTCCATAAAAAAAATCATAATAAGTGTGTTGTCCAGAGCCCCTCGGACTCTCTTATATAGTGGTGTTTAACCAAATTAGTGGTGTGTAATCTTGCATCAGTAACGTTCAACCTTAAAAGGCGCGGTCCTCGCAAATCAGTAAAAATACCAGATTATCAGTCTTTATAGCCCCCATGGTGTAAGTGTGATGTATTTTCTTGCTTTGTAATTTGTTAGGTTTCATTTGCTTAAAGGTTTGATAAGCTACTATAAGTACAATCCCATGTGTTGGTTTCTCGAATTTATTCGTACCCGATAATTTCGATAAATGATAAGATCTAACTCATACTTCTCACAATTCTGTTAGCTTTGTTTATATTAATTAATGCAGTCGAAGAAAGTTGCATTCTGAATTTAATGATTTTTGACTGATTTTGAGGCAATATAGTTTGAACTTTCAAGTAAGTACGTGTCTTTTCATAATAATGAAACTGTCTGAAAGAAGCAATCCATAATTATAAATGTATTGTTCAAGATGCAACTTGTAGTAAATAAAAGTATTTTGAAGTAAATTAAAGTAAATGTTTTTGACTTAAATCACTTCTTTTTGTTAACAAATGACTATGGAAAGTTTAAAACTGTTAATTTGTAGGAATACTCGGCTCAGCTGACAACAATAACCCTGAAATGACACCACCCTGGACCAGTTGCTCCAACCTCTCCTCAGTTCCAACTAGCCCACACATATTGGTACATTTTCATACTGTCTTTTCTGCCATTACACCACTTCTTGTAATTATTATGAGTTAAGTCATATTTGATCATGTGATTAAATAAACAAACACAAACAACAGGCAACCAAACTTATTTTGATTTAAATTATAGATATTAAAGCGACAAGCTTGCCATAACAGAAATATTTAACATTTTACATTTTAACATTTTAGTGGAATGCACAATAAGCAATTTAATAACATGTTTGAAGAATGCCTTCATGACAAGAGTCCATGATTCATAAACCGAGTGCCTCTAACATGGCTATAATAGATTCTAGACCTTTTTGAGTTTATTATTTCATGCAAAGGAAGTGACCAGGGCTTTTTTCAGCTGTTTTTATAGCCGTTATTCGGTCATATTCCCAAGGGCAAAACATATCTTTTTTTCCCAAATCCAGGAAAAACATTTCAAATTAATAGTTTTAATTTTAAAAGTTTAGAAATAATGAGATTTTTAGTGTACAAAAAGGACTAATAGGTTGAAATAAGCAATAAAATGATTGGTTTTTATTCATATCATTCTATTTTATAACAATATACTAAGAGTCAATAATTTTTGCTAATATTATTTTCCTAATTTGGGGCGAATTGACCCTTATATTACCAATTTCTGTTTTGGTGTCAATCGTTTGCAGATCTACTGGTGTTTGATATTCTAAAGAGGAGGACACAATCAGCATCAGTGAAAACCCTGCTGACATGATTGATGAAAATGTGTCCAGCAAGACTACTAGTTCTCATGAAAATGTGGACAGCAAGACTACTAGTTCTCGTGAAAATATTGCCAGCAAGACTACTAGTTCTCGTCAAATTGTGGCCAGCAAGACTGTTAGTTCTACTGAAAACGTATCCAGCAAGACTGATAGTTCTCGTAAAAATGTGGCCAGCAAGACTGTTACATGTAGTTCTCTTGAAAATGTGTATTCGATGTTTGAGATTTTTTAGTGGTTAGACTTTTTGTCTGTTGACAAGGCTAAGTTTCAAGAACTGAGCAAAAATCATGAATTCTTCATGAATATGAGATATGTACAGTTTCATGCATAAAACGTAAATTTTCATGAAGTTTTCAAGAAAAATTATTTTCATAAATTGTTCAACTTCATGAAGTAAATACAGACATTAAAATATTGAACAACAAAATGCAGGAACTCTTCATGAAGTAAAGTTTCATGAACAACTGAGCAAAAAATTCATGAATTCTTCATGAATATGAAATATGTACAGTTTCATGAATAAAACTAAAATGTGTATACTTCATGAATAATTCATGAATATTAGGTGTGTAAACTTCTGGAACTCTTCATGAATTCTTCATTGGCATTAAGGATGCATGATATGATGAAGATTTGATGCATTTTCCACTTCATGAATAGTTCATGAACTCTGTTTTATGAACTTTTCAGGAATAAGTCTCATTTTGTCTTCACATGTTTCTCATGAAGTCTTCATGAAGCACCATCATGAATGGTTCATGAAGACAATGCGAATAGTTCATGAAGCATTCTTTAACATTTCGCAGGGGTTGAACCCGGTCCGCCTTTATGAAATCGAATGGCATTTTAGTACTAACTCGACAAGCTGAAAAAACAACAACTTTGTTTTGATGTTGATCTTGAAAATATCTTCAAACACCGTCAGATGAAGTATTGAAAACAGGCCGTAAACTTACAGGAAGACTTTTATTTTTAACTGCAGAGTAAATGTACATTTATTTTGTCAATTTGACAATAATTAAATTATTGAAAATGATAAGAGGAAATTAAACCAGGTAATCCATTTGTTAACGGTATTTCACTTTTGCGTCAGACAACAAGTTAAAACTCATGTGCAATGTATGTCATTCTATGACGTCGCCATATTTTTAATGCATGACGTCACAATTATTTCTAAGCGTCACAACCATTAGTAACGAACCTATCAGCGGCCAGGCACATTCGGTTACATTTTTAAAAAAGGTGGAAATTTTATTTTATGATAATAATTAACATGAAATATAATCGGTTTTTAATACAAGGATATAACGTACACATCATGTCAGTCTTAAATAAATGAATTAACAACGGCTACGTGCAACGAATTCTTAACGTTTATATCGGAAGTCTTTAGTGACGTGGTTTTGAGATTATGGATGTTCTTGTCTGTTTTTACTTTTTCGAACTATTTTGACTGACATGGTTAAATGAGTCAGATATACTGCTCTAGATTATTCTATACTTTAAAAACTATCGTACACATGCATGCTATTTTTATTTACAGAACCCCTTTGCAAGGCAGCCAACAAAATGTAATGGGTGAATGCCGATTATTTGAGCGGGGTCCTTACTCAGGGTCCTTACAATTCTTAGCGGCCTGTCGGAAATAGAAGATGTACTATGACCTTGACCCTGCGCCCCGTCGTCAGCGGCACCGTGAGGCCGGCCCGCCTCTGGATCCGGAAGAAAGGAGCAGGCTCAGTAAGGGCTATACGCAAACAATTGTTTACACTTCGAATGACTAGCCAATGTACTGTTTAAGAATTAGATTTTAACGGAATATTAAGTTTGTATATTGTATATGCAATGCATTAATGGGGCTCATGGAAGACATATACGGGTTTATTTTAAAAACAATAGTATGATCTTTAAATAAATGGTTGCTAAACAAATATATATAAAATACTTATATGTTCTTTTGAATCTCAATCTCCTTCATTGTACATTGCGTAACAGCTCACCTACAATTTTAAAGCTTTTAATGCAGTAGAGCTTAAATACATGGGGTTTAACAGCTTTAAACGTTAACTTCAATGCCCCTACACAAATGGGTTAGTATAAAACGGTTATTGATCTATTCCGAAGTTACGTAACGCTATTTCAATTATGAATTTATCACATATTACAGATGCGGTGTCTTATGGTAGGAAATAATGAGATATTGCAACAACATTTCACGAGAAATTTAAATTATAAATTTAAACCGAAATGACATACAGCAACTATGAGCTATCCATAATGATCGCAGAGAATATACAACAAAGAAGGCAATCTGAAGATTCTGTGAAAGCCTTTTATTTGGGCAAATTTTGATCATTCAAATAGTAAAAGTTCGTACACTAAACAAGTTTCCTGATAAATATTACCCGTGTATTAATTTCATTTTCTCATCGCCACCATTTGCAAGATGGGTAACATATGAGCCTCGTTGTAACATATGAGCCTCGTTGAAAGATGGGTAACATATGAGCCTCGTTGAAAGATGGGTAACAAATGAGCCTCGTTGAAAGATGGGTAACAAATGAGCCTCGTTGAAAGATGGGTAACATATGAGTTTCGTTGAAAGATGGGTAACATATGAGCTTCGTTGAAAGATGGGTAACATATGAGCCTCGTTGAAAGATGGGTAACATATGAGCCTCGTTGAAAGATGGGTAACAAATGAGCCTCGTTGCAAGATGGGTAACAAATGAGCCTCGTTGAAAGATGGGTAACATATGAGCTTCGTTGAAAGATGAGTAACATATGAGCCTCGTTGAAAGATGGGTAACAAATGAGCCTCGTTGCAAGATGGGTAACAAATGAGCCTCGTTGAAAGATGGGTAACATATGAGCCTCGTTCTGGGAAAATAAGTTTTAATTCATGTGTGTTAAGTGTTGTCTCACAGTAGCCTGTGCAATTCGCACAGGCTAATCAGGGTCAACACTTTCCTTCTTGTAAGGAATATTTGTTTTAAGGCAGTGTCTTTAATGCGCAGTTAAGACGGAAAGTTTCATCCTCGGTAAGCCTATTGGGACGCCGCTTTAAGCAGATGCACTAAACACTCTTATAATTTGATTCGAAACTTAAAACAGAGGCACGAGGCTTATTTCATCGTGAGATTCCCACGATTTCCATTTCTTACAAGAGTCATCAAACCCGTATGTAATTATCAAGCTTTACCAAATACAAAGCAAAACACGCACACATGTCGATGAAAATAACGCTTCCGCGGTGTCGAAACAGCGAATATATGAAGAAAAGATCTACGGTGACGTCGCGTACGAAAAGCCGTTTCGCATACGTCGAAACGCTTGGTGGATCTGGTTATGTTAAACAAAACATCTAAAAACAGATTTCAATATCTTGTGAAATTTGACCTCACAAACAACGACAAACATGATCACTGTATGTTCACTATGAATGCTATTCGACATATATACAGGACAGATACTGTCATATTGGCTAGTCTTAGAAATTGGTGAGAATACAGGACTCAAAATGAAATTGCATTTAAATCAAATTATTAAATAATTTCATCGTAATATAAATTTGCCGCACGATGCTTGGAAAGAATGAGTAAAAATATAACAATGGAGGAGAGCGGATTGGTTAGAACAAGGAAATATATAAAGTATATACTGTCCCTAGTATACGTTTACTCATGAATCATCTAGTAAACTATATAGGCCTTGTAAAGTCACCAAGAACGAGTAGTAGCGTAAGCAGATAATAATCAGACCTAGTCCGTGATAATTAAAAAAATATATCTTATAAACACGTCAGTGGTTTTCGTTTTAATTACTTAACTACCAAATGACAGGAACATGTTTGTCATTAAACAAACAATTAATCTCCACTTTTTTAGTATCACGCACCGTGCAACAACTGCATGAGATTGTCAGTCGCCACGTGCAGCAAACCGGGGACGATATTCGGCGCTTTCTCAGCTACGAGTTCGTGCGCGCGCAACTCCACAATGTCGGTCACAATGGCAACCATTCCAGCGTCTCTAGTTTAAACATATTTTACTGTATATACACATTCATTGACAAACAATTACATATAAAAGACAGTTTGAAGTACATGTATACAAATGGATTGGACCTTGAGTTATACCAACATCATCGAAGGGCCCTCTCCATTATGACAGTTTTTTGTAAAGGTTAACAAGATGGGTATGCCAAGTTACAGATAATTTGGTAGTCCAATGTTGTATGTGCACACTTAACAAATAAAAGGTAGAAGCAAAATAAATCAGCCTGTTTAAATAACAAAATTGTTTATACAGAGTAAGTGGCTAATAGAAAGTTTGTGTTATACATTAAATCGTTTCGTTGGTTTGATAAATAACTGAACTTCTTGAAAAAGCTTACAATTATCTTCGTTGTTCCAAGTTTGTATGCCAAACAAGAGTTTTGATGCATTAATTGGATGAAATAAACGCGTGTTTATAAACATTTGTAAGCGTTCGCGAACATTTAAAGAAGTAATGGTCCGCGTCCTCGGTGTGGTAACCACAGCTACATTTGGGTGAGTCAGTTAGGTGATTTTCAAAAAGATGCGCTTTCAGATCACTACAATTGTTTCTTATTCGAGCATGTATTACTTGGTATGTTCTCTCACCCTGTGAATAATATGCAGGGACTTTAGGTGCTTTGAATTTTCCTTTAAGTTTTGTTTTAAATTCGTCCAATGTATTTGAATTTCGTATATCAGGATCAAGATCATTCCATAGTTTGATTGCTGATGGTATGGCAGAGTTTGAGTATATTTCGAGTCGTCTAGGTAATGTGAGTAGATTATCACCATTTCGTAGGTAATACACGGAATTTTCATTTACGGTTGTTGGAAACATGTCCGAAAGATATTCTGGTAGGGTACCCTGTGTGTGTTTGTAAACTAATATTAGTTTTTGAATGCAGCGTCTGTGTTCCAGTGATACCCAGCCAATTTCAGTAAGTAAATTAGTTATAGATGACAATCTCGTTATACCACTAACTATTCTGGCGGCGTCATATTGAAGTTTTCTAAAATATCTTTTTCATATTGTGTACAATCATCCCAGATGACCGACGAGTATTCTAATACAGGGCGTTAATATGATACGTATATTTTGTTTAGCGTTTGACGTTTTAATTTGAACTTTAGCATTCTCATAGATCCTAATATTTTAGATGCTCTGCTGTGAATAGCGTTAATGTGATTGTGCCATTTACCATTTTGACTGAACAAGAGACCTAGGTGTTTATGGGTTTCAACAAAGCCCAACTGATTTCCGTCAAAATGTAGTTGGGGATTTGCATGTCTAATAATGAGAAAAAGACAACTTCAGTTTTAGAGGGATTGAAGGAAACCAACCATTGTTTGGCCCATGTATTGATTTGGGTAAGGTCATTGTTGAGGATGCTTTTCATAAAAGCATGGTCATTTGAGGTGACTGAATGTGAGCTGTCATCGGCAAACAGTCTTAAGTTACTAAGTAAGTTATCAGAGATGTCGTTGACATAGACAAGAAAAAGGAGAGGACCTAAAACAGATCCTTGGGGTACCCCAGTAATTTGATAACCAGTTAAGGATATTTCCAGATAGTCCATACTGCCGTAGCTTGAATAGAAGCCCTTTATGCCAGACGCGATCAAAAGCCTTGGAAATGTCGCAGAATACCATGCACGTGCTTTGTCTGTCGTCATATGCTTTGCATATTTGATTATATATGTCAATAAGTTGATATGTTGTCAAGTGACCAGGCAGGAAACCCGATTGATATTGTAAATAAGTTTGTTTAGATGCAAATGATTATATACATATTTAAATACAACTCGTTCCATTACTTTTCCTACGCAACTAATAAGAGAGATCGGCCGGTAGTTTGACGGTTGCTATTTGTTACCCTTTTTGAAGAGAGGCATTGCGTTTGCCTTTTCCAAGAGCTAGGAAATATGTTTCCTTTAATGGATCTATTAAATGAAGTACAAAGCGGTTTACATATTGTGATTAATGTTTGTTTCAGCATTGGATGACTGACTTCGTCTGGACCGCTTGCTTTATTTATAATAAGATTATTTAGAACGTCCTTAATGTCTTGTTCAGAAATGTTAAAATCATTTAAAATCACATCCGTTTTCAATTCAAAAGACGGCAAGTTTACATCTCTGTCATTAACATTCGAAACAGAAACAAAATAGTCATTTAGTGTGTTGGCCTTTTCGAAATCTGTTATTGAAACAGTCTGATCACTATTGATCAGAGGCGGTATTTGTTCACAGTTAGTTGAATTGTCTTTTACAAGGCTTTTGATTAGCTTCCAGTATTGTTTAGGGTTTGATGATGAAAAATCGCTCATAGTGAATTCTATAGAGTTAAAACAACATCTCCTTTGCGTACTTTTTCATATTGTTAACTTTGTTTCGAAGGTTTTTATATTTGCTCCAGTCTGATGCCTTTCCGGTAAGAATTGCTGTACGTTTATGGCGATTGCGCGAACGAGTAGTTCTCCGAATTTCGGAATTATACCAGGGTTTGTCTTTAGACCGAATAGTTACAAATTTATTTGGAATGCAGGGCTTAACAAGAGAAAAATATGTAATCATAAATTTGTCGGTGGCAGTATCAACAATTCCATGTTCTATAAATGACCAATCAGTAGACTCAATTAATTCAATCAATAACGTAAAATTCGCTTTTGTATATTCCCATATTCGTCGTTTGTAGGGCTCCTCTAACTTGAAATCGGTCTTAACGGGCACATAAGTTCCGTAATGATCTGTTATAGTTCTGTCAGTTTCAAAAATACCGGCATCAAAGCAGTGTACGCTTCTTGACAGAACGGTGATGTCTATTAAAGTGCTAGAGTTACTTGGAACACGAGTTGGATCTGCAATTATGTTTCATAAATTATTGAGCGTCATGATATCTTTAAGTTTATGGTTACTCGGATTCAGTTGGTCTTCATTTATATCTCCAACAAGTATAATATGTGGAGATATTTTAATTGCCTTTTCAATACAAATATTTAACTTATTCCAGAAATCCATGGTTGAACTTGGTTGTCTGTAAACTGTGCAGATTAAGAAGGTTTGTGAATGATCTTTGATTTTCACTCAGACAGATTCTGGCAGTAAAAGTTCTAGATCAAGAATTCGTTGTGGACTCAAAAACGATGAAGTATAGACAATGAACCCACCAGAATGTGCATTTTTGTCTTTTCTGAACATTGTATCGAAGCCCTCAATTTGTAATAAATCATCACCGATATCATGTGACAAGTGTGTTTCGGTGAAACATAAAGTGCTATGTGTACATTCAGAAAATGTGTCTCGAATATAGTTCATCTTGTTTCTTATGCTTCGAATGTTTAGGTGAAAGACAGTGAGACATTCAGGGCTTAGAGGACCAGGATAACATTCGATATCGCCGGATAATAACAGAAGAAAACGAAAAGAAATTATATAAAGGCTTAATTGACTGGAAGCTATGCAGTAGTAGTCGTGAAAAAATGTTGGCACATTCGTTTGTATAAGTGACATACCGCTGGCAAATGTATAGATAGAAATGAACACTGCTAAGTTCAATGTACGCACGTAATATAGAACATTGCAAAGCACGTGCATGGTAAAAAGCATGAATGACGTCATTGATTGTTTGAGAAGTGTGACATTAAATAGAGGAATTCGAAATGTCTGTCTCAAGTTGACACCCCGGTTTCGGTAATAATGTAGACCGATTTCCTGTCGCCACTGTGCTATGTCGTTACCAATTGGGTGGTAATACCAATGGAAAATAGAATTGGTACAAGCGACAGAGAAGGTGGTCTAAAATATATTTGCAAGCAAACGTTTTGTTGCAAAACATTTGAAAGAAATGAATTGTGTATGGTCGAGCTAGCCAAAGGTATGAAACATAATACAATAAAAACATTAAAAAATAACGTACCGCATCGCGCACTATCACATATAGTGTCCCCGATGTCAGCGAGATATAATAATTCGAAATGACATCATTGAACAATTAAATATAATTAAATATAAGTGAAATAATTAAATATACGAAGGTTTCAATTGTTTTCCTCTTATACAAGTTTTAAGAGTCTTTCCATTTGAGAGCGATCCACATAAAAAACAACCTAGCGCTTGATACAAATAGCTATATAAAATTTCAATACATAACATACAGTTGTATCAGTGAATTAGAAAACAACCAGTACGATATATAAAACAAAAAAGTATAATTTTTAAACTGTTCTTAAATACACACACAGTGGTATCAGCGAATTATAAAACAATACAGTTTTTCGATACAGAAAACAAATCATAGCATTCTTTAACTGTTCTTCAAAAAACGCCATTACTTTCAAAGGTTTGATCCGGAAAAAAAACACCCGGCAATTTATGTATAAGTAAGGTAAGGGGTCTTAAAAAAAATAAAACTATAACATGGGCCGTATAATGGACGTTAAGACGCTTTCCCTTAGCAATTTACACGGGACGTAATCAAAAAAGGATTACCTCCCCTATCCCCCCTCAGGATTTTACAAATAGCGATTTGAAATAATGTACCTGGCGTCGGCGCTAGTTTATTGGCATATGCTTTTTCATTAATATCTCGATGCATTTGTGCACGATTTTGATTTGCAAATTTGTACCATCATCAAAATAAATTATTAACAAGTCCCGGTCAACAATAGTTCTTGTCGGAGCTCGCCTACGACTGATTATTTTTGCATGCCTCGTTGCGTTTGTGCACGATTTTCATGAGTACATTTTACCTTTATCAATAAGTTATTACTGAATCGAACAATCTCATGCAATAGGCAATGTTAAGATTTATTTTAGATTGAATCGTATGTTAAAATCAACAACATTTTTTAATAACTGCGTTTTACCTAATGTCTTCATAGGTCAACACCAGGCAAAAGATACAATAGAATTTCATATAAGTCGATTGAAATTGCTTAGTTCAATCCAGATTTCAAATATTAGCAAAAAGAAAAAGAAAATCAACACTAAGCACGAAGAAGATATATTAATATTCTGATTAATCGCGTTTAGTTACTTTGCTCTACAATGTTTACAAAGATCACCACCTGGTATGAAAAGACACAATAAAATTTCTCGTAAAAAGAGAGCAATTACGCAGGTTAACAAAGTGTTCAAAGAAAAACAAGCTCAATTATTCTATTTAACAGTATTTTACGATATAATTATACCTTTAAGTGAACTTGTGAACACAGAAACCTGAGAAAACATAACATGCATTTTGTTAGCACAATATGATGTGGTTTCCGTGTCTGTAAATTGCTAGAGATCACAATCGTTATGATACGGGTTGACATTTGTAAAAAAAATAATATTTGAACTAGTAGGTTGTAAAAAAATAATAATTGGATTAGTAGGTTGACACATGACGCCTTATTAGATTATGGCTTATATTTTTGACCAGATACAGTTAGTACTGTTAACTCTCGTAAAAGGGTATTCTCGGTGTATTGAACCTCATGTCAGGTACACTGTTATATATTTGTACAAGAGTGTAGTTGTTTTTATACACGGTTTGATGATTATACAATTTCGTGATTTAGCTGGCAAATGCACGATGTTAACTGAATAACACACCATGTATGTGTTTAATAGCATACGATTTGCATTTGGCGGTTTATGTGGATATAGGATATATATTTAGTGGGTATTTTAAGTCAATTCAGTGCTTATCACGTGCGAGGCAGGTATGTCAATTTTTGTAGAAAGAAATAAATTCTTCAGTAAGACTCAGTGTATACACGGAGATGTATTTTATCGTCGAAAGCCGACGCTGAAATAGTGTATTTGGAATTGAGATAATAAAAGTATTAACATTTTTAATAAAACAGTTGTTGGAAAGCACAGGGAAAAGTATGTTTGTAATGACGGTGGCATTGTATCAGGAAATGCGTGTTGTTAGTGGAGAAAATAGACCATATAGAAAGATAGCCGACTATAGTTGTGGTAGAGAGAGGACAAAAAGACAAGGATTACAGTGATTAGTATGCAAACAATATTAATATGAATTTGGAACAAACGACGAGTGCCTTTATATGCTAAAAACTTGATTTCATGTGAAAAATGAAATGGATACACAGGGAAAAGTATGTTTGTAGTGACGGTGGCATTGTATAAGGAGATGCGTGTTTTTAATGGAGAAAATAGACCATATAGAAAGATAGCCGACTAAAGGTAAAGAGAAGACAAAAAAGACAACGGATTACAGTGATTATTATGCAAACAATAATAATATGAATTTTGAACAAACGGCGAGTGCCTTTATATGCTAAAAAATTGATTTCGTGTGAAAAATGAAATGGATACACATTTTACTTAATATGTTCTGGGTACCATTTATGGTAAATCGCAAATGGTATCAAGTAGATTTTACAGTGTAATTACATATTGTGCATCAGCATGATCGTCTTAAATAAGGTATGTTTAAACAACACGTTTAATATTGAGCTAACAAATACTAAGCTACGAGAGTAGTTTTGAAGCACCATTGTACTATAAGTGTTTGTATTTTTAATGTTTGTACAGTCATTCCATGTGTTCAGCCAGTGGCTTACCATCTCGGATTGATGTTACTGTTGCCCTGTCGCGTATCAGTATGCGCTTTACACCGTTACCGGAGTGATCAGGCAGAAGTCCATACACTTTGCACCGTTACCGGAGTGATTAAAGTCGGGATATAAAGCGAATATTTATACGATATAAACGCTAATCTCTTTCTTGCCGATATGGCTTGAAAGTGAGCGGCATTTTAACAATAAATAAAAGTAACAAAGGGAATACAACGGCGAAAAATGCCTGTCTCGGCATGAACGTCGCCATCTTGTTTGTCAAGTTATTGCCAAGTTATTACCCCATCTGGTTATCGCTGTTTGCAATTCAAGTGAACCAAAAAAAAAAACGCCCAAACCTCTACAATGGATAAAGTTCATGTAGGCGAAATACTTTTTTGTATATGTTATTTACACCTCATGCAGCTTTGTTTTGTTAATACGTTTGACTAATTAAAAAGCTAGAATATGAGAACAACAATCTTCAATTATTACTTTTATTTTTACCTGCAAATTACAAAACCTTATTTTTTGTTTGTTTGCAATTCGGATTTTTTTCGAATAGCTGCCGTTTCACGCCCAATCGCTTTCCTCTCCACGTCGTACCGTTCCTAGTTCGTTTCCGCTCGCGCGGTTTCGCCCCAAGTTTTCAATAGTCTGAAAACAGTTACACATAAGATATTATTATGTTAATCATACTTAAAAATAAGTATGTTTACTTTACTAGATTACATAATAATATGTTATTCAGTTAATGTTTCTTCACGCAGGCCTGCTCAATAATTAATATTATACACGAAGGTTAATCTGTATGAGTTTACAAAACGAACATTCAATATATGTGCGCATTCTACATACTTTGACTGAGTTTTAATTAATATAAATTTTTTTGGATAGAACCGATACTTTTTTAGTTAAAAGTTTCAGTTGTGACGATGAGCTGTTTATGCTTAAGTCGTAATCTATTAATGATTTTTATTCAATTAAACAAAATTGATATGGACGACAATTATAATTATTATTTGATCAAGCGATTAAAAAATACCTTTATAATAAGAAAATAAACAAACCATAATAATTATTTTACAGCACTTTAAAATAATTATTTAACACAATTATACAAAAACAAACTAATCCATCGTGTTAAAAGTTAGCGATAATACATGACATCTTTATATCGACCATTTGATCGATTAAAATGAAAATGTAGTTTTTCTGTTTACACTTATAATATTTCATTACTCCTACCACCAGTCAACCATGGTATATTTTCATATGTGTATATTATTTAGTATCGCGTTCAACGTATTGATTGTCAACATTTAGAGTATTTTTATAGTTTCATCATTCGGTATATGTTTCAGAAAAAAAAAACAGTATAAATTTTACGCCATTATTAATATATAGTTTGTTTTAGCTCTTACGACCAAGTCAATAAAGTACCATAAAGTGGAAACGATCGTACATCCTTAAACGCGCTATATTGGAGATATATAAGTGGTGAAAATAAAATCTCAGATCAACATCTTTGTTTAAATGACAAAAAACTATAAAGTTTACGTAAATAAAACATTCTGTTCGTATGTCTTCGTTTCATGATGTACTCTAACCGATTGCTGTTCACTTGCTACTTACCCAGGCGACTCGCATTCAATTCACACACCCGGCGCATGCGAATTTGGTTTTTCCTCACTATACCGAATCAGTTAAGTTTCTGTCGTTAATGCCGGCTTCATCTACAACGCAAGCCTACACCAGAATTGCATTTCTTTTCTTTTCAAACCGCCATGTTGAAAATTGTGGTTGCAATACAAATTTGTCCAAACGTTCGTGAGTCTATTAAGTCATAAAGGACAAAGGTATGGTTTCAAATTCAAATGAATTCAAGGTCGCGATGATGTAGTTACTTTAGATGTAATGTGTACCCTGCCAGTGGATGGTCTTTGGAGAAGTTCAGATGTAGAAACGCGCATATGAAAAAATGGTATATCGAATAAAATGTTTAATCACTTCTTTGACACTGTTAAAACACGTTGTAATCCTCAATATAACTTTATGATTGCACAGACAGTTGGGATAAAGGTCAGTGAAATCTAATAGTAAATAAATCGTTGAGCCTATTCAAACTCTTGGACTCATATTTGACACCGGTTATTCATCCTGGATGATCTTTTCATCCCAATGCGTCTTGGAGCAGACAGTCCTGATTGAATTATGCAATATTTTCATCACATTTCATCGGATCTTGCATATATCAAGGTCAAACAGTTGCAGTAATACAACTCCCAGCTACTGGTACTCCGAATCACTTTGAGGTGTACTCAAAAACTCTCAAAGCATTCAATAAGAAATCGCGAGTGACATGTGTTAACATAATTTGGTAAACATTGAGCGATGTTCTCACTTGAAGTACAATTACCTCTAACCAACATTCTAATGATATATGGAATCAATCACAATTAATGAATAGTAGATTGTGAAATAAACGTTGTTAGTTTGCAAACTATAAATGTTTGTTTAGGTGTTTTTCAATAAAAAAAACGAAACATGAGAAAATTGCTCCAAATCATGTGCTGGTTGATGCTAAGCTTAATTTAAGATAATCATGTATTTCAATTTTGATATAAAAATACCAAAAACATGTTAAAACTTTTTTATGATTTTTTTTACCCATTATATAAAGCGAGGCTAGAACGAACGGGTGAGTAGATTTCGGACATTTCAAATTGTTTGAAAACATGACTAACATGTAAGTTGTAACTAGTCTGATGTTCAGCCATTAACATTCGAGGAAGCAGGGGTAGAGGCAGAGGAGGAAGACTCACTTCAGGGTTGGTCGACCAGTCAGCAATCGTTCTATTGCATACACGCTCTTAAACAAAATAGTATGTCAAATATCATATTGCCATTAAAAGAATAATAAGCAAAAGCAAGTTAATATTGTTCGCATACTTCCATTTGCACGTTTCAGAGCGTCGTGCATGTACGAATTCAATGCAACCATGAACAAACGTATATCAGACAAGAACATTTCAAATTTCGAGGAGTAATTTTTGAGACATTAGCATTATAAAAACGTGTAAAAAGTGCCTTTGAAAGCCTTTAAGTGCATGACTATAGAGAACAAATGACCTCCCGCATTCAGACTGGACACTCAAGTGTCAAATTGTTTACGTCGTTTAGTTTCGAAACTCTCATTTACTCGATTTATATGCATTATTTAAGCCAATCTCATACCGATCAGGGTGCGCTTCTAGGCCGCCCAAAGATATGCCAGAGGCCAAGGTGCGCGATGTTTTGGGGTGGGGAGTTCAGCGAGATTGCCAAGAACTTAACAAAGCGGCGATCATTTTTAGCATGTTCAAAGACATCGCAGAGGCCCAGTGTTTGCATGGTGCGTTTGAGTGAGCGTTGTGGGAACGCCGTAGCAACGCTATGATGTCCTCTCAAACGCCGTGATCGTGCAATGACGACGCTGTGCGAACGCTGTAGGAGTTAAGCTTCTTGCTGTATATCAGCTCGTTCTCCTTAAGCCACAGTTAAACCAATCGTGTCTTTGGCGTCTGTTTTTGGCTAGCACTATGGCTATGAGCAGAAGTATGTGTCTGAGACGAATCGGAACACGGCTCAGCCTCATAAATTGATTATGATGAGCTAAGTCCAACGGAGATACACATCGCACATATGTTGCTCGTGGAGAACTATGTACCATTGTCTTCATTTACTTACCTCCTTTCATGTCATGAGGTTGGCACGTCAAAAGCAAAAAAAGTGTAAAAAAATATTACGTTAGGGTGTGTTTACATTCAGGTTATCAACATCATCGTTAACTGCAAAAGCGCATTGAGCCGTGCTTGCACTGCGAGCGCATCGTGTACGAACATACGAAACTTTTTGCGCGATCTGTAAACGTTTAGACGCTGCGATGACATCGTAAGGAAAAAAAGGAAGCTGTTTGCGCGCCAAATAATACCCCCTGTTATTAGTTCAAGGCGATCACTCGGCGATATGGCAGATTTTTAGAACACTGTGCAAGCGCTCTTGCAATGCGATACGGTGTGACTGGCCTTTTCATATCAAAGGCAAACAACTTAACATAAACATATACAATATTTAAAGGCCCGCGTGATTTGAACAAACATGTCTTATTTTAGAGAAGTTTTTCCGTATAAAGACACATGATTCTTGATTGAATGCATCTTGAATAAATGTGACCATGCTTAATTCATTGTTTTAAGGTTATAAAATATTGTTTAATAAGTCCACCTTAGGTTGCATTTCTTATTTTGAAGTTTATGCACACATATTAAATTAAAATTCTATAAATGTATTTATGTCAGAAGCGTGGATTTTTATCATGTAATTTGAGTATTGTGTACTAGTGTGATTTAGTGCGATAGTTAATATGTTTCAAATGTATATCCTTACTTTATGTACATGTCTTTTGGGCAATATAATTATAACAGAAGGCTAATAATATTTTCAAGATTTTTTATTTTAAGTAAACAGAAAAAATAGTTCCCTTCTACAAATACTCCTCTTACTTTCTACTGTCGTATGTTCTATTAATACAATGCAATTAAATTCTAAAATGTAACCACATCATCTTCAACACATTAGAGATACAATAACATAAATATATTTTAAAGTATGTCGAAAATATGGTATTGCCTGCCTGAAAAATAAAAGTTTGACTTAGATTTGACTGGTTTCAAGCACCTCTGTATCTAATCGATGGCGGCACGAACTTCCACGTGACCACATTCGACCCCTCTGATGTCGGTTCTAAATTAATATGGTGGAAAAATGGAACAGAACTGTTGTTATTATATCCTTGTTGCTTTAATCGTCACTATATGTCTTCTTCCATAGTGAACAAATTTGTTTCTGGATATGAAACATCCCAGGTTCTGATGGATAACAATCGACATTAGCATCAGATATAATTAGATACCCCATTTACTCTTAAAATATACTTTATAATGACTATTCGGTAAACTACACACTATTCACACTAAACAATAACTTTTCTTGACAAAATAATGGTTGATGTCTCCGTCAGTCGGAACAAAACATACATTTTCACACGCATATATACATTAATAAATACACAATCTCATCAAAAGTTAAAATAAGAACAGTCGCTAGTATCGTTTTGATTAATTGTACAGAAAATACGACAACATCTCTAAATGTCCATTTCACGCCGAACGTGATAGATGGTTGTAGTTTGAAAAGGTGTGAAACGTTATACTCCGTTCCCGACATAAGCGTTAGTGCATTAGCAACACAAGCAGCACAGAGAGCACGCTAAAAACGAGACAGGCGGAACCAAACTCGGACGAGAAACCGGAAGTTTTGCCGGAAGTTTGGCAATAGGTGTCGCTGCATAAACAGACTTCCCCTTTGAAGGAGACGACTTCCACGACAGTGAAAACTTCAGACAAGACGTGCTGTAAAATGGACTTGTCCTCGTTAATATGGTTTCGGTTGTGGCAGCCGTTTGACGGGACGTTCGCGGGGAGGGAATCGTAACAGCCATGACTGTAGATCTGAAGGGATGTTGCTGTAACATGAATAGTTCATAAACAGTTTAAATAAGCAGTCAAACCCAGTGAAAGGCGCATTGTCGGGGATGGACTTTGATTCACAGGGATTTTCGCGGGGTAAGAATTTTAACGGCAGCAAATGTAGACTTTCTAAGGAATTGCTATGCAAAAAGTTCAAATAGTGTACAAATAGTAATTAAGCTGTATATAAATGATTGTTGCACCAATTGAAACGGACGGTCAAGGGATGGAAAAGAAAATTCCACGAAATGAACAGTTAATGTAAAATTACTGCTTGCTATATTGGTACCGTATATCGCAAATACCTGTAATTAATATATACACGTCTGAATCAAATACATTGTTCTCGTAATACAATCATCCATTGTAGGTTTAGGCCTTTCAGGGAATTATTATTACGCGAACTAGCCATGCTCATTATGTTCTATCTCGCGTGTTAATATTTACACAATTTTACCAGTTGTTGCAACCATAACTTTAAAAGTTATTTGACCTGCACGTAACATTTTCCGACTTTTCACCACCAGTCTAGTCAGCATAATAAAACATGTTCTCTGAAGTTCGTAAAACTACAATTTTATAAGATTTGAACGGCAACTTACTAGTTCCAAACTTCACGTCGATGGACCCCTTGTAGAAGCTGCAGAGAGCGATCTCTTCCCCGGTCGGTGCGCATGTCTTCTCAACAATCTGCAAGACGACAACAACTATGGTCTCCATGATTAGTTTAATGTATTTTAGTGTATGTTTAGAAATCTATCAAACTTACAATTGAGCGTCTTTTACTCTACATTCCTAAGTCAATAGTTAAACGACCATATAAGGTATGGTCAAGACCGTATCCCAGAACAGAATGAAAGTACCTACCCCTGAAGTGGGTCCATTAATGGGACGGGTGCATTTGTCATCCTGAAATAATCTAAGAGAATTCATGATGAATGATCACATGTAGCTGGGGATGTTTGCAGAGGTGGTCACGTACGTGCAAGATGGACACTGTAGCCCTGCAAGAACATTGAACGCAAGTGTACGAAAAGTAAGTGTATCATAATTTCATTATCAAAATTCTCAACATTAATAAAAACATACATATAATGGCGTCATTAATTTTAGAAAACTATAGCACATAAAATCACTTGTAATCATGAACTTCCAAGCTGTTTAATATGTGCACATACATTGCTGTTTCATATGGAACATGTTACGCAGAGTACATAGAATTTATAAGTGCACTGATTAAGTAAATATGATTGAGTGAGACAATTTAATATTAATACTTTCACTTAATTTTGTGTGCGTACTTAATTACCAAGAAGTGTTGAGTAAATAATTATAAGTGGTAGCATTGTAGCATGAGTTTGCAGCTTGCAACGCATCCGAAATAAATTCACATCGGGACAAAAAATTATCTGTAACGATATGATTTCGATTTTGTATATACCTCCTTTAAATATAAGTACAATACTTCAAGAACTATTTTATTTATTATACAGACACACACAACTCTCCTAAACCCGACTTATGATGCATCATTTAGTTGTGTCTTTAAAATGTAAATGGCCAAATACACAAACACAACCCCTCCAGCATTATTATTATTTTCTTTTACACGTGTTATACAATGAATTGATGTGCAAGCTAACACTATCTTTTGGTCATTGGAACGGTTGTTTTCTAAAATTTTAAAGTATTATATATAAAGTATGTCAATATGGAAAGAAAGAAAACAGAAACGAAACGGTAACATACGTGGGTTTGGAAAACTGCTTGTCTATTCAAGATGTTTGTGACATAAAGGAAAATGGCATATAAAAAAGTACAACTTTTGTAAATTTAATTTATACATACTTATGTTCATATTACATGAAAAAGAATTGGAATCCAAGTCATTGCATATGATTGTATATTTGGTAATATATTTCTGTTATATTGCGTTTATATAAACATAGCCTTTAGGAAACGTTGTTTTTTGGGTGAAAATATCTGCATGATTAGAAAAAAAAACATACAGTAAACATATATTTATGTATAGAGCGGTATTCATGTACATAAAGCGCTGCACACATCTATATGTGTTATAAACTCATGTTAAGACATTTGAGATAATGCGTACGCGAATTTAACAATTTAAAAATAAACAATCCATTTATTTCATAAGAAGAAGAAACACCTTACCAACAACGACGGTCGGTAAAAGGCTCAGAGTAAGCGTCATAAGCATACGACAATCCATCGTGATCCCTGGAATAAATGATGTATTTAAGAACCCAATTGTCGGAAGTGTACATATGCGATATGTATGATTCAGCGTGAATTTGTTGATTGCGTGGTTATTTAAAGACTCACTAACCGTTGATGATTCAATTTCTTATAATTTAGGCCTCTTAAAACCACGAGGAAACACTTGTTTCTTCTTCTACATTTACTACCGCATTGTGTCTACATCGTTGGCTCAGCAAAACCAATAGTCATCAGTTGTTTGATGGTGCATATATGAACTACGAATAACATCAAGACATAACATCGAGAATTATCAGATTTCGTTGACAAACGCACACACGTAACGGCATAAATACTATTTACTCATAGTCATGAGTCATGAGTAAATTTACTATTATTTATTCTCAAAATACCGTAAAATCCTAATCATCATTATCAACAACAACTTAACAGTTTCCTTCCTAAGAAATAATAACAAAAGGACAAACTGTTGGTGGGTGTTTGTATTTGACAGGGATTACTACACATAAATGTAAAAAAACTTCTGACAACCATATGTCTTGTATGTTTAACAGAGATCGACCTCAATTGCATCTCAGTAGAAGAGTCTCGAGACGTCCGTTAACGTTGCGACATCCTTATACTTTTTCACATGCGAGGCATGCGAATAGTGAAATATTATAAATATATATCAGACCGTCAGCCTCAGCTCAAAATCACACAAGCGCACAATTTAATAGCTACAAGCTCAAGCCCATGGACGCCACGGCCCGAACAATCCGCCCGCCCCCGCCGATACCCTACGCGACCACATGACTCCTCCAATGCCCGATGCCCATCCACCACGCAAAGTTGCGAAAAATAAACAAAGTGAAGACTTAGTTTTGTTCAAGGTAGCTGCGATATTTGAAGAATTTATCCACCAGAACCACCAGAACTAATCAAGAAAATTGCACATGACTTCACGTACACCACAGCAAATAAGGAATCGATCCGTGTTAGGATCCCATCGCAAATGAACTAAAAATCTGGACTGGAAATAAACTAAATATCGAATTTTATCATCACAATATTACACGTAAAAAAAATTTAACCGATTATTTCAACACATATATTCAATAAGGGGCGGGAGGGATGGTTTATCACCCTTTATTGCTCCTTCTCCATAACAGATGTCTGTCAAAAACATACCTCGAATGGCGAATCAATAGATTTGCAATTCTTTTTAACCCCAAAACCAGAAGCCTGTTCATTTGTTCGCGCTTAACCCTTAACAAGAAACAGGAGTATTTTCGCGCTAAAACATAACCGTACTTTATCTTTTTAAAAATCTGTACAATACCAACATGATACCGTATTTATCAGACCGAGAAGAATTTCATATATGTCTGCATCGAAATCTATACACGCTCTGTTTGCGGTAAGGAATTCCGACAACTCCATATTTTCTTAATAGAGTAAGAGTAAATTCGCTTGCATATTAAAAAAAAGAACACAAAAACGCAATAAAAACAGAATGTACTTGCGTAATGTAACGGTTAAACACACCAATGAGCTAACATTTGGTAGAATTCAGACATTTTGCACAGTAATGCCGTTAATTAATATGTGCAATGACAGATAAATTTGACTTCGCTTCTCGCAATTGATCGACCACCGACACAGTAATGCGCCAAATGGACAGCTTTTTATTTTAAGAAAATGTATACATATTTAATGAAAATCTAATGTTTGCTTGCTTTTCAGCAATCCTTATTTCACTTACCAAACTGACATATGAGCGAAAGGATTTTTGGCCAGATATTACTTGGTTTTGGTTTGGACACGTAATCTCGTTAGTCAGATGTTCTAAGGGCAACAGGGCTTTTCAAATTCTTCTTCTTCTTCTTCTTCTTCTTCTTCTTCTTCTTCTTCTTCTTCTTCTTCTCCTTCTTCTTCTTCTTCTTCTTCTAATTATTATTATTATTATTATTATTATATTATATTTATACTGAAACGTTAAAACAAAATATTTGTTGAATTTAAATTAAATTTCAAATGATCTTATCGCCATGTACATGTATCTGCAAGACCGGTAGATTGGGTACTTGTGAATTTCATTACAATTACTTGTGTAGCACTTAAGCAGGACAATTGTTGCCAGATAGTCATGCCAAGATTTCCTGCTAATTAGACGCTAATTGAGATAAAGTCCCCTTTAATAGTGGTGATAACTGATGTTTGTAATGTTATACAATACACGACCGAGAAAACAAATGCTCCATCATAAGGCACTACATAAATTGTTACAACATTCTTTATCCCACGCAAAAGTGCCTTTTAAATTGAATCTTTCATGAATCTGCACTGTAACAAGACATATCTTTTAAAAGTATGTTGGACGTGTGGGTTATTCTAATTAAGGTATTGAACACGAAGGTGCAATTGTTGTTTTTTTTCATTTGTAAGTCGCTTATCAACGGCATGAAATGTTGTTTTTTTTGTATAATGCATAAATTCGTTTGCAATTTTAAATTTATGTTTGTACAGTCAAAATATAGTGAATAACACATTTATTGCACTATAAGACAAAAAAGAAATATTCAGTACATTTATGTTCACGTATTTTCAAACTGCACATTTGTATAAGCAGATGATACATCAGATCAAATTATTTGTGAACTCACATGACTTATGTTTTATTTAACATTAGTATTTCCGTAAAAACTGACACATATTGTATTTAAGCATTTCAAATATAATTAAAGTGAAAAAAGGACATGGTGGAAATTGAACTGCCTCTGTCTGTATATTGAAATCTCTTTATTAGTGATTATTAGTGGAATATATTACCTAGTGAATCTGGATAGTTCAAAATTTCGGACATTTATATTAATGTTGATGTATTTTCACTTATTGATTAAGATTCTGGACAGAAACAACACTTTAACACTTTCACATTAAATACACGGAATTATTGTCGGTGGATTGGTGTATTTAATCAACCACTTAATCAGCAATCTCTTTCAATCTTAATTAACTTCTATTCCAAGGCAGACACTATCTCAACACTCGGGCGTCGCTCTCTGTGCGATAAGCAGTGTTTAATTTCCTAAAAACTGTATTTTGGGATCCAAAATGTCACTGCAAAGTGTACGTCTATTTCACATATCAAGTTGTTGTATATGAACACTAGCAAATGTAAACGTTAAAGTTACAATGTACCCAGCGTGCGTTTTATTTGCAGAGACGTTTGCAAAGAATCTTTTAGTTATCGAGAAATATACAACTGTACAACTGCGTATTATAAGCATTAACTGTGTAATTATATCAGTATTACTAGCGTTACCAAGAAATATACCAATTGATTATTATTGTTTAGATTCGTTGTTTTTGCGCTCGATCACAGACGTCTTGGCAAAGTCATGGTTACAGTAAGGTAAAAACATATGATTACATGTATATGCATGCGTTTAGTCTATAAATCGATAAGAATTTCCGAAATAAAAACTATTATAACTAAATAATATTTCCAGGATATCAGTACTTATATTGTTTATTAACACATTTACTTGTATCTTTATAAAAATAAGAGTTAATTATTAGCATCAAAGTAAAGGTTGTCTGAAGACTAAACACAAGCAATTTCACAAAAAATATTATTTCTTGCACACGGATTTCAAAAATATAGATTGCAAAACTAATAAAACACCGGGATAAAAATGCTCAAAGGAAAAGTTTCAAAATGTGTGTTAAACAATTACTTTAATCAATATTTTTGTATGTAACCGGAAATCAACAACTTAAAATTGGAAGTATTTATTGACCGCAAATTCTAACGATGCCATATTCGACAATAGCGGTTGGTCGTCGATTGATCAAACGCGTAAAGGTTCGAAATCAGATGCGGCATTAAGTGGCACTTTTAGAAGTGGCATCACGTTCAGTCTCGCTCAAGAATTCTGCTAGAAACGTGACTTCGCGCTTTGTTAATATTGGCTTATTAGGTAAAGGGTCTACGGTATTTAAACAACTCAAAATTAGTGTTCCGATTTATTTCTTTTACGATTTTACTTTACGAATTTCCAGGAACATAACCCAAGGCACTAATTTTGCTAACAGTTGTGAGTAAGTAAATGCATGTATAACTATGTGTCTCTACGGAATACTGTTAGGGCCATCGTGGTTACACATTAAAATCCAGAGGGCGACAATGCGATAGTGCGATAGCACGATGGCGACAATGCGAGAGTACGATAGCGACAATGCGATAGTACGATGGCGACAATGCGACAACGCTATAGTACGATAGCAACAATGCGATAGTCATCGTACTGTCGTTATCGTATTATCGCATTGTCACCATCGTACTATCGCACTGCCGCCATCGTATTGTTGCACTGTCGCATTGTCGTCATCGTACTGTCGCATTGTCGAATTGCCGCCATCGTACTATCGCACTGTCGCCATCGTATTGTCGTACTGTCGTCATCGTATTATCGCACTATCGCATTGTCGCCATCGTACTATCGCATTGTCGACTATCGCCTTCCGGTACACAAACTATTCTTATTGTATAAACAAAATAGATGACTTTATAAAGATGTACTTTGAAAGAGGTTACAGTTATAATGAAATCAAATTCTTATTAAGTTATAGAATGGGTATTGATGTACAGTATTTTTAAAAGTGGCTCCATCTTGGAAAAAATACGAGGTGCGCATGTGTTCCGGAAGGCGATAGACGACAATGCGACAGTACGATGACGACAATGCGACAATGCGACAATACGATGGCGACAGTTCGATAGTACGATGGCGACAAAGCAATAATGCGATGACGACAGTACGATAACGCGATAGTACGATGGCGACAATGTGATGATACGATGGCGACAGTACGATATGACTTTCGCATTGTCGCCATCGTACTATCGCGTTGTCGTACTGTCGTCATCGTATTATCGCATTGTCGCCATCGTACTATTGCATTGTCGCCATCGTATTGTCGCCCTGTCTCATTGTCGACATCGTACTGTCGCGTTGTCGCATTGTCGTCATCGTTCTATCGCATTGTCACCATCGAAGTATCGCATTATCGCCATCGTACTATCGCATTGTCGCCCTCGTACTATTGCACTATCGTATTGTCGCCTTCTTGATTTTAATGTGTAACCACGATGGCCCTAACGGTATTCCGTACTATCAGTCGATATTTAAGGTGTTTTGTGGCAGTTTGTTGGCTGTGTTACTGCTACCACACTTATTGGTAACTGTGTTGTACTCCTCCACGATACAATCGTGTTCAGTTACCTAATTAGGAGACTGATGATGGTAACCAGGTAAAATACTCGAGGAAATTGTGCATTTGATTAATATTAATATGGTCAAAATATTTATTTCTACACGGAGAGCGTTTTTACAAATTATAATTTAATTCATTAGATTCGAATGTAATTGTTTTGACGATTTTTCAAATGAGCATAATAAAAGGTGTAATCCGAAACACACTTCCAAAAATTTCGATGTTAACGCGACGGTAAAAATATTCTTATAACGCCCTTATGTTTCTACATAAGAATCTCATATCGTTTTTATTCCCAACAGGTTGTCATGGCAACATAAAACCATTTTTTCCTTTTCATAAGGTTAAAGGTTTGAATAAGATTTTAGGAGAATACCAAGCAGATAAAGATGATATTGAGAGCTCAAATATTACGGAAATGACATATTATATTTTTTCCAGCATGCAACAAAAGATAACACAATTATTTCTGATTTCCGAGGTCGAATCTAGAAAAACCCGAGAAAACTCAGAGGTAAGCTTTAAAGGGGCCTTTTCACGTTTTGGTAAATTGACAAAATTAAACAAAAGTTTTCTCAGATTCGCAAATTTTCGTTTAAGGTATGATATTTGTGAGGAAACAATAATACTAAGCATTTACCATGCTCTAACATATCCATTATATGCTTGTTTTGACGATTTAAAACCTGAAAAGTATAAATCATTGCAACGCGAACGATTGAATAATTTGGAGAGTTCTGTTGTTGATGTTATATTTTGTGAAACTACGAGGATTGCTTGTATAAAGTATAACATACATTCCTCATTGTATGAGCACGGATTGCCAAGTAGGCTAAGCGGTAGACTTTAACTCCAGGAATCCAGGGCTCCGTGGTTTGAGCCCTGTTGAGGGTTACTTTTTTTCTATTTTATTTTAAATTTTATTCTTGTTTTTTTTTGCTGGAGCTTTTTAGATCCAATGTTTACATTTATCAATATAAAGCATTTAATGACAAACTTCAATACATGCCAAAATCTGTGAAAAGGCCCCTTTAGGCAGTTGACATTTATTTGATTTAATTCCCCAAAATCGAATCAGCAATAATTATATTTCACATTATTGGGAAACTAAAAAAAACGACTTTACTTAAGAAAAAAGAAAGCGAAAACTATGCACTAAAATAGGACAGACCACATTTATTTATTGTTTTCAATATTTTATTCTTGAAGCATCAAGTTTTACACAAGTACCGGTATACAGAGATGAACATATTTTCAGATAATGTGTAACTGATAAAGTAAGGAGTAAGAAAAATGAAGAGGTGAAAAGAGAGGTCTTTCACAAATCATTTTTGAAAGAAAAACAGAGAAAATGCGCATAAAATTGTTAACACAAACATGTATTTGTTTTATGGTTTATTAACTGAAAGCGTTCGAAATTGTTCTCTAAATATATTCCATTTATTTTTGCATATAGCAATCATTTCTAGTCTACACTGAATATTAACCTTAACGTTATGGATTCTGGGTATCTGTGCATGATTCTTATTTATTTACTTTTAATTTCGCGAGTAATGTTATAAAATTAACAGTTACTGATGTTGATGTTGATAAATGACCATCTGAAACATTACTTTTTTTCGTAGGTGAATCATTGAGTCAATCGTCATGCAATGATGTAAATGCTACGATAACAAATATTCTTCTCCTAAATTAAGAAATAAAGAGCTTTTCAATGAAGGTAAATTCAATTATAACATCATTTGTTTGGCAACTTTAAACATATGCGTATAAACCAATACAACGTTATTTAATTTATAAAGCACTAGATTATGTGACGTTAACAATACAAGTGTTATTATGCAATTTTTACAAGATTGACCTCCAAACATCAGCAAAAAAAAAAGGAATTTAATAAGGGTTATTGCCTGTGATAATCAAAGGGAATTAACCTATTTCTTGGAGGTCTGTTGAGTTCGAAGTAGATTTGTTTTACATTTAACTTATCTATGTCACTTCATGAATATTTGTTTTTTCTTCTGCTTGTTGGACAAAACAAAATACATTTGAACAGTTATATATTATTTTATTATTGTGTTCTATCAGTTTTAAAGAAGAACGGAATCTATGTGAACAACTTAATGTGCTAAGAATGCAAGCTAAAATTTAAGCTGTGTTCTATAACAATTTTTAGAAATACTCAGTATTGTTCATATTAACATGTGTAATTGTTGTACGATTGTGAAAAAAAATCAAAAAGGTCCATCATAATGCAGTTACAGACATGTCAGTCACAAAAGACCTCTAAGACACACTGAGTACAACAAAACGATATTAACCACCGTCTGAACAACCATGGGCCAAGTTTATGGAGAAATCACACACTTTTTTAATAATTGTTTGGCTTGTGTGACTTTTCGTGAATAATTTCACTTTGATACAGTTATTGTCTTGTTCTTTTTTCTGTTTCTGTGGTATATTTAAGTGTAATAATCATGCGTTAAATGCAACATGACGTTTATCTTGTTTAGAATAGTCCGAGCTATACTACTCTCTTTTGCGTACCAGAGGCGCATACCCTAAATGTTTCTGCTTCACACATGCGTTTTATCAGTGACCAACTTCCAAAAGTCTGACCCTCACTTTATCATAATGATGGACCTTGTTATTGTTTAAGGTCAATATTTGTGTGCAATAACTTCAAACGCCAATATTTACTACACATATTGCATTAAAGTTTTCTATATCTTGTCAGGTCTTCTTACCAATTGACTGTGTTCAGCATTTTAATATAATTATTCCCCTAATGTACTCAGAAATGTCAGGTACATGTTTGCGTGTAAGATGAAGCTAAGGTTAAGATTATCGCGCAACAACAAGTGTCTTAAGGAAAATTGTTTGAAGTTACTTAACAAGGCCCATAACTCAGAATAGACAATTAGCATAATTATGATCCTTTTGTTCTTCGAAAATCCGGTTAAAGTTTGCGTGCAACATATCCATATCCATATATCTGCTCCAGGTATTTCAGCAGAAATTTTGCATATGTGTTAATGGTCTTTATT
This sequence comes from Dreissena polymorpha, assembly GCF_020536995.1. Taxonomy (NCBI): domain Eukaryota; kingdom Metazoa; phylum Mollusca; class Bivalvia; order Myida; family Dreissenidae; genus Dreissena; species Dreissena polymorpha. The sequence continues at coordinate 67,268,574 of NC_068356.1, forward strand.
AGCATTCATTGACCAGGACCATGGATCTCTGACAAAGATCTTGAAGCAATATGCCCCCTTTTGTACTTAGAAATATCATTTAAGTTGTGTATATACGAATAATTTCTGGTAAAGTTTTGAGTGCAAACATGTACATATTTCTTATAACAACTAAAGTATTCAATTCAAACGTCAGACATGCCTTTTGGTTTGCATGCACAGTCATGGGCCAATACCTGTTACACTGACCTGCATTTAAGCAGAAGTTAGCAGAACTTTTTCAACTTCGAAACATACAGGTTAAATTTTTGGCATAACATTCCACCATAAACCGCATAGATTAATGATACATGTAGTTAAATAAATATCAATGTATTTCTTTGCGGTCATTATATATAGCAATGAAACAGGGCTTTGACCATATGCTACAATAAAGCAGAAGATGCACCTTTTGTACATAATGTCATGGTTTGTGTTTGTCCATCAATACTTCAGTATGCATTGCCTAACATTGATTTAACTTTGCATATGGCAAGCTTGCATGGAGACCTACTGTGGGAATGCATTGGAGGCCATTTGTGTACAAGCCAAGGTCATCTTCATTACTAATATAGTATTTCCATTCAATGACTTCAGTTAGGATGAAGTTGTTGCGATAAAATGTTCTGCTGGCATACATAACTACCATATGGGGACCAGTCGGATCAAGATCTCTGTAACGACAAACCAAGAAGGGCCATTTTTGATAAATAACTTCATTTAGGATTTAGATATTATGGTGGCATTAAGTATGTAGGTGCCTTACGCGCAGGTCTACAATGGTAATACATGTCATTTCTATTGGATCAATGGTGAAATATATTTAACTCAATAATTTGAGTCTGGCTGAAAAAAATGCCTTGCAATCGTTTGCATATGTCGCTCAAATACACATTATGATTGTTTTTACTTTATTCTTTAAATTAAATGGTAAAACACGTACATTTCTATTTCTTTAAGATGCAATTTCAAAATATTTCATAATTTCAAGTCGAAATGTTGTATGCACCAACTAAGGCTCTTGCTTAAAGTTAGATGTCAACATTTCAAAATAGGATTTATTTGTTAAAATGGAGTTAACTAATGACTGATTGATATAGTTTGTTTTATTTTTTGCACCGTGTCGATCAAAATGCGAGTTGTTTCTGTATCCACTGGCATATAGCGAGGGCATCCATGTCCTTCATATATATTTCATCTTAGCTTTACTTTTATCATGCTGTTTTGTTTTCGATAATCATTTACACTTTTTTTCCATACATATGAATTTGGTGTGTATCTGTAATTTCTCAGCAATATTTGAATAAAAACGGAATTATTATGATAAAAATACATTTATAATCCCCCTCCCCGATTTGAAAAAGAAATAATATATTGCTTTGCACCTGACCATCAGTCGGTCGGTCGAAGGTAGGAATGTCCGTAGACCATGTGTTGCAGCACGATATATATAGAACCCCTTGGCCTATGAACATGCAAATTGGCATAAAGCTTATTTTGGAGAAAAAGAAGACGCCAATACATGTTGAGGTCGTGCAGTTCAAAATTAAAGTCACATGGGTTTGTAACATGAACTTATATAGGAAAAATAGTAAAATTAATCACCGTTTATACCCATGGTAATAGTACAGCTCACGTTCAATTTAAGTGGGTGGTCAAACCAACGATGAGTATTGCTTTCAAGCTAGCGTTATCCTGCCATTTCTAGTGCTATTCATGGTGTACTCGTAGTTTATGCTGCGTTCCCGCTATGTCAATCGTAAACTCATCTTAACATATATTATCGGGTATTAAAAGATCTTGACGTAAATCGTGTAATACGTGGAGTTTTTTAACGGTTAAAAGGTATACTGTTAACTCAATAAACTTTCATTATTTGTTAATCGGGGGCAAATTGTAATGTAGGTTTATAAAGTGCGATCAATCGTGAGTATTTTAACTTCCATGTCGTTGTTTTTTCATTCGATCTTAGGTAAGAAAAACCTCTCGTTCTATTGCAATATGTTGTGATCTTAAGGATTACTGCAGTCGTTAGTCAATCAAACTGTATTTTTACAATTCGGGTCTATTTAATCGATTAAATTGTGAAACATATCGCAACCATCTTCGTATCTTTTCATAACGCAGCCCGTTCATTCTTTATAAATTTGGGGAAACGTATCACATAGTACAATAACATACTTATTTGAGGAACATGATCGTGGTGATCATGAGATATCAAGGTTTTATTTATCATTCTTGAACTTCATGATATCATTAAATTATAATTTGCATTTCACAACAACCATGCATTCAAATGCCAATAGGGCGAGGCAAGGAGATGTAGGTGTAATTGAATTCTGAGCATCACCCAATTCGATTTTGTGTTCCCTGTTTCCTGCAAACAAATACGTGATTTAAACTTATGTGTATTGTTCGCGTGTGGCGAATTTTTACTTCGTCAATTCGTGCGTATTTATTTTTCGGTAGCCTTTTCCCCCGCGAATTAACGAATCATGTTGGATTAACATTTAAGATTTTAGTTTTGAACTTTTAATATACTGTATAACCTTTTCATCAAAACTCATGCAATACAATTGACTTTATAAACTTGTTATTTTTTGTATTTTGGTGCTAGATTTGTAAAAGCACGAAGTTAGGAAATATTTATTGCATCCCATGTTTTGGAGAGAACACAGATACAAATAATTAAACCAGCAATATATAAATTAAGTTTCTTTCCTTCAAGCTTTAGACGACTGCTTGAATATAATTTAAGCAAATAAAAATCTTTCGTAAAGACCTGTCTTCAATAATATTTGTGAATAATTTAAGCTGCAATAGTTTTTCTAGTGGACTATTGATAATTACAAGCATGAAACACTGAAAATTAGCCATTTACGACAACACGAAACACCATTAAGATATTATTTAATAGAATGTATTTAACAAATAATGCAAAAAAGCATCTATACATAAACATAATCATCGCGAAGTAAACACTATAAATGTTAGCAGTCTACTCCACGGTGCCTATACCACGTGACATTTTCGGATTTGTGTTGGGAGAATAAAGCGCGACCCACTTAACATTTTTAAGGATTTCTTTTTAAATATTTCACCATTTTAATGGGATAACGAGGAGAGCCCGCTCATTCGCACTAGTTTTCTATAGGTATCACTGTGTGTTTGTGGTCGCGTTGTTCCTTTTGGTCTGTTGATGACATGTTATTGACGATGTGGTCTTATGATGATTGTGTATGGTCGCTTTGGACTTGCGATGGTTGTTTGTGGTTGCTTTTGTATATTGAAAGTTGCTTATTTTCGTCTTGGTCCTTTGATGATGGTTTGGGATGACTTCCCTTTCTTCCTGATCAATTTAATCTACACTTATGTTATAATTGATAATATACATTAAGGATTTAATTTTTAAGTGCGTGATTGCCCCAATTTAAGCTGTGTAGCTGTTAAACTGTTAGCATATATAACGGCTAAACGTTTTGTAGGGTCGATAATGTAAACAGAGAACTAGGCTTTAATCTGTTTTATTCATTTTGCGAAAACGTGTTAAGTTTATATTTCAAAATTCGTTTCAAATTGTATTGATCTTCCAATATAAACTTTTTCGCTATAAAGTCCCGATACATGTAAATATTGTTAAAATCAATCAATAACAATTTAAACATTCATTAAAATGTGTGGTAAAATTGTATAATTGAATATTTTATCTTAATTAATCCCCTTCGAGAAGAAAGTACTTAAATTTCAGGCACTTCTTTTACACGGTGCCTATACCACGTGACTTTTTAAGATCTGTGTTGGGAGAATAAAGCGCGACCCAGTAGACATTTTTAATGATGTCTTTTTAAATATTTCACCATTTTTAATGGGATAAAGTGGAGAGCCCGCTCATTCGTCAGAGTTTTCTAAATATTTATTTATATAAATATTTATCAATAATTATATATGATTGCGTGACTTTGATGCCAATGTAAGTACCGTTTTTTACACAAGTTTAAGTTTATTAGACGTCCCAATGTGGACATCAAGTTCTCGGTTAACATTGTCCTTCTCGGTAAACCATTACATATATTGTTACAAATAAAGGGGAACTTTACCCTAGCCCTATTTCACTTGTATATTGTCATTTTGTTAAAAAGATTGTATTATATTTTATTATATAATCCAATCTTGGTTAAAATGGGCATTAGTTATATAGCTATTTATATAAACTGTAAGTTTGTCTCTTGTACAGAGAGTAATTTAAATGACTTACGTGTAACCGGTTGCTAACAGCCTTGATTAGGCTATTCTTTTAGAACTTGTGCAAATAATCGGAGTTTTAATTCTTTTCTCAAAATGTTTTTCTTTTATTTATTCAACATTTAATGTTGCTTTGTAAATACAACAGAACAATTTATCGCTTTGCATTGTATTGTTTTCAGTATAGTTATGTGTGTATTCACAGTGTTCGTTTGAATATATGCTTTGAACTCGACTTAAATGTGCAATGCTAATTCAATTGGTTGCTTATCGTGTTTGTATTATGCAATATTTGTGTCGGAATATTGATGATATTTCTTTTTCTAATGAAGAAAGAACTCTTTTATTTGAACATCTTAGAAATTTAAATAAACGAATAACCTATAAATGTTCAATAAGCATAAAATAAAGTAAAAATCTCAAGCAATTACAATAGATATGTAATCACGTTACGCATATTGTTTCAGGGATATAACTCAATATTCAGGATTTGCTTTATTTTTTCATAACTCGAGATCTTTACCTCTGATCTAGAAAATTGCATTCTTATTTTGATCCTTTTTAATACTAGTATAGCGCAAGATAACCTTGCCATTGCAATTTCCACAGTATTTACCACTTTTATAGCGTTTGTTTTGTTTTACCTTTTTATACACCTCACATGACCTCTTTATATCTATTAAAATCACGCGGCAAAGCAAATTCGAACTATAATGAATGCCAAATATATTTTAACTACATAATAAATGTTGTGTATGACTACAACGATCAAATTTGTGCTGTAAGGCAATTTTCTCCGCATAACATTTGACTTCGCAAAATGTTTATATGGTTGTTATATGATGTTAAATTTTTGATATCAGAAGTGGTCCAATATGCCCAGGGATTTTCCGCCCTTCAAAAACTTCTACCTTTATCCGTCCATTCATTATGGTTGACAAAGCGCATTTTGAAAATAGAGGCTTCCATAAGTTTTTCTGATATCCTTGATGCTTTGGACAATTGGTCATGCAGTCGTTTTCATTTAATTTTATAAATACAACATTCATATACAATTTAATATGTTATTGAGTAAGCGATGTGAATCAGAAGAATGATAAATACATCATATTCTATATTTAAAGTTTACAAGAGTACAGATCTATTTGTATAATCGCTTTTCATTTAGAAAACTTTGAAATACTCATTCAAACATTTAACAACTTCAATATTTTACATGTTTTACTAGTTGATTTAATTGATGTCTAACGCAATTGAACAACTGTAAACAACCTAACTCTGTCCAAAAAGGTTTAAAGCTATATGTCATGTTTTTGTTTTGTTTTAAAAAGAGAACCACTAAATATGTTTTAATGTTAATACCTTTTAAACTTTATTGTTTGACCGTTACAGTGTCGATTTTTCGGAATCTGGCTATGTTATCACTGCTATGGCCGTAAAATGTTGAATTAATTGTGACATAGTCTCTGTTGTTATAATCATTTATTTCAAAACATGTGATTCATGGTAAATTGAATGCTAAGTTCGTGTCGAAATAGTAATTAAGCAATAGTTATTTTTTGCAGCAACATACACATGCACGTTTTTGCTCACACAATGTGTGTATAAAAAATGCATTAAGAAAAGGAACTGTACATCCTATGATGTTTTTTTTCTCCCTTTCTTCTTTCGATAGTGTTTTATCCTGATCATGTAATCTTATATCAGCACGACCATTTAATGGACTTTTTTTATACATTTATATGCTATTATTTGTTTGAAACTATTGCAAAAAGCTAAATATAAATAATAGTCTATTTAATGACTTTAGCCTTAGAATGTATACATATCAAATCAGGTTGACAAGAGTAAAAAGTAGTCAGCCGACAACATATAGTAAATAATCAGTCCGTTCATCCAAGCAATAGCTCTATTGCCATAAAAGTGATACATTAAATAGGCGCACGCTTAGATTCTTATTATATTGAAAAGGAATAAATCATGTGTGCAAAAAACATCTTTGCTTTCAAGCTTATAATGCATCAATTTATAGGTTTTCTACTTATTTAAAGAATACTTTTTTAAGGCGTGAACTACCATTAGTCCCGCGAATATGATATCGTTTAAATCTACGTATAAGAGAGTAAAAGTAAACTTTGCTGTCTTCTTCGTGTTATTTGCCTTTAAATTTGCCTCAAATAATGTTTACGATATAAAAATAAAAATAAAATGAAGACTTTTTAATTACAAAACAAGCATTGTGTTATTTGATATCTCAATCGGATTTCTTAAAAAAAAGTCTTTCAGACATGGCTTTAATACCATTTGCAACAATTTATAATAACATTATCTTTCTCGTGTATTGGTTCTTCATTACCGATGGGTGTATTTATTTCCAGAAACTGATAGAAAGAAACTTCAATATCATCTAGGTGAAGACAGTTAGCATGAAAGCACGCAGTGTTCAGTGATGCACCCCACCTGCCATTGTGTACGGAAGAAACCCCCTACGAAAAAAAAACCTCCCTAAAAACGGCATAGCGGAAGAAACCCCCTTTCAAATTGTGCATACGCGGAATAAACACCCTCGCTAGTTTTGCATATGCGGAATAAATCCCCTTTCATAGCGGTACAAACCCCCTTCCATTATAATAACATTTGTATGCAAAATGTGAAAGGGGCATTCTCTGCTGTGCCGTTTTTAGGGATTCAAGTAAGAATAAGAAAGTAATTTTGAGTGTTTAACGAGAGTATGCACGATTTGTAAAATATTTATGAATTTTTATAAAATGTGTGAAACACGATACCTATTCATAAATGTTAATACAAAAAAAGCTATTTTTTTAAAGGTATATACGACATTTCTATCAATTGAGAACTGTCGAAAGTAAGCGTTGTGTGTCGATGCTTAAGAATCATATAACGTACTCATATTAAACACAAATAAAAAATGAAGGAAATTAAAATAGTGTTTTGTTTCCTACAAGTACCTGAAACACAACAAGACTTTTAAATATCGACCAATTAGTATTTACAAGATGATAGTCATCGTGAGTATCGGCCAAAGATTCATAGCCGTCAAAGTTAGATTTAGAAATTTTTGACTGAGTGGCACTCAATTTCCTCTCATACCTATGTTGTGTAAAGGAAAATTCGTCATAGTCACTATCTTCTTCCATTTTCGTCAATTGTTTTGACTACAGTTGCAAGAAATCATATTTTATATCATTTTTAAAGCCGAATAGAATTTGGGATGTTAATACGTCACTTCAATTTTTAATGAAATTGACGCGTAGATAGGAATATGTGAAAATTCCCGACATATTCAGAATCTTTCTCGCTAATAACACCGTTATTGAATCGAGGTCGGTCGCGAAAACGTTTGATGGACTAAATTCGAGAAGAAAAGGTCTTACGGGTTAAAGAAGTATTACCTTTCACACAAGCAGCGGTCGCAGTTGTCCAGTGATATACAAGAAAGCCATTGCTGCTAACAGTTAGTATTGCAATATAATTAAAACACCATTACGCGCTATCGTATCTGCGAATAAATCATTCAATCACAATCATTTAACTTTTTTTAACGAGGCGCAGTTTCCTTTAATCATTGACAAGAAAATAAACCTTTAAATATTCATGACGCAATGTTTATTTCTATGACGTAAGTAAGAACGACGTTTGTCTTGGGATTCAAGAGCAAAACTTCATCCATGCCAACATGGATAATGACGAAAGTGAAATGAGCGTCAATGAGAATTCATTTAATATGAAGGATCGGTGATAAAGAGATCCGCATGAAGTAACCAGCTTTCCCATCATCCAGTGAACTTTGTTTGATTTTGCCACAAGGATTTCACCTTGAAATCAGATATGAGCTTATGTGTTTATCCATCCGGCCAGCAAGTTCGTTAAGTTTGACAGTTATGGCTACTACAACTTATCACGTGTCTCTTTACCGTGTCTGACGACGTTAACCTTGACATGATTACAGATCCAGGATGACGCCGTAGTATTACCTGTATGTATTGTTCAGTACCGGTGTAGCGAGTATATTTTCAGATCGTGAATAATGTCAGATATATTTGTTTTCCGTTTTTGTGTGCGATTGCCAATCTTGCTGACAAAATCCATGCAATTGGAGAAAATCTATTCGTTCTTCCTGCTGTTCAATCTTGTGAAGAATGACCTTCATCAGACCAACACTAGAGCTTTCTGTGATATATGTGAGTCATTTGTGGGAATCGAACCCAGGTTGCCTAGGTAGGAAGCGAACACTTGAATTCGCAGCATTGAGCTAGCCGGAAGGCCCATGTAGTCGTCACACTTTTGTTTTGATGTTTAACTTGAAGATGTATTTGCAAATTAAGAATTGAAAACACGCCGTTGACTTACTGCTAGGCGTTCATTTTTAATTGAAGGGAAACTGCACATTTTTCTTTTCAATATTACAGCAGTGAAATTTTTGAAAAATAAAAAGAGGCAATTGAATGAAGTAATTATTTTATCAACGGTAGTTAACTTTTGCACGAAAAAGGTTAAAGCAAAAATTATATCCGTTGCATGACGTTGCGATATTTAATTTGCATGACGTCACATTTTTTTCCAAGCCTAAGATTATTATGCAGACTGACAGACAGGCAGATAGTTTATTCAGACTTATACATATGTACATACTCTTCATGCTTAAATACACACATTACTTTCTGTCACGTAACTAGATATATCATTAAATAAAAAATATGCTTGTTAATAAAGAATACGCATACAGATAAATACAATTGATGGTAACAACACGTAGGTTCTATCAAAGTGGTACTTAAGTTAATTGAACAGTATTATTAAGGATTGTATTTCTTTTAACAAAAGCTTCTTTGATAAATTTACACACATTATCAACTCTAGATTTGTCCCATAAACATAGTAACTTGTGGAATTTTTCTTCACTCGGCGTAACAGTGAGTTATAAAATGGTATTCAACTTCCAAATCAAACTCATTACAGCATAGACAATGACGTTCATTTCGTGGAATGTTATTTTGAGCGCATCTGCCAGTTTGTATTCTCAACGGGGTTGCGGAGACTCTTAATCTTACAAAATATAAACGCAGTGTCTAGGAAGTAAATCTAAATATTATTCATATTCCAAAGAGGAATTGTTATTCATGTTATCATACTATTTTGTTTAGAGTTGTCAACACTTCTACATTTAAACTCTCTAATAAAACCATTAACTTGAACAGAGTTTGGATTTTGTATACATAACCAAATTCTAATTATTTAACATTTGCGTGAAATGTGAGACCCAATTTGTATAACCTTTTTTACAATCGTTTAAAGCTTTTTTGTAAACTATTTGCATTATGATAGTTTCATTGTTAAGAATTTTAAACCAATATTATAGAATTTTAAAAGACCTGATTACATTCAAGATATATCTACCTAATTCACCATGAATAGTAACGTTACATGCATTGATTTTAACCTGTAACAATCGCTTGCAACATTTTAAATGAATGCGTTCAATTTCATCTAAATGTGTGAAACCCTATTCTCCTGCAGAATAATTGGATAAAGAACCTACAAAAGCGTAAAACAATTTACAAAATAGTGTGTGTTTTATTTCAAAATCATTACATTTAAACACTAATGTATTCATTGTTTGCTTTACCGACTTAATTTTCCTGGTTTACTTTAAAATTTCCTGTGTAAGTAAACACATTTCCTGAATAGTTTAAATTATAAACCAGTCGAATGACATAACTATTTAATATTCAATTTTCATTTTCTTTTCATCCAAACCTCTTTCAAAATACCATTATTTTTGTTTTTGCAACATTAACAATATAATTATGCAATGTATGTCATTCTATGACGTCGCGATATTTTGTTTTTCGTGACGTCGTAATTATTGTTAAGCGTAACAACCATTGGTAACGTAACTAAATAACAGCGGTGAGCCAAGTTTCGAATTGGTAAGATTTCTTTTAAATAACATGGAATTTTTATTTTATTAATCGCTTTAAATGAACACGGATATTATGCACACATCATGTCAGTCTAAAATAAACGAACTGAAAAAGGACTACGTGCAGCCCAGTCTGAAAGTTTTTATTGACAGTACAAGTATTAATATCGAATGACATGGCTTTGAGATTTGGAACCCTCGCGTCTTTTTACTTTTTCCGAACAACTTTGACTGACTGGTAAGTCAAGTCAGATATACTACTCTTGATGATTTCGTATTTAAACGACTTTCGTACACGTGCATTTAAATTCTTTTTATAGAACACTATTGCAAGGAGGCCAACAGAATGTAATGGGCGACCGCAGATTATTTGAGCGGGAGCGTCTTTTTCTGAGGGTGCTTGCAACAATGAGCGGCATGCCGGAAGAGGAGATGAATTATGACCTTGACCCTGCACCCCGTCCTCAGCGGCCCCGACAGGCCGGCCACTCTCTGGATCCGTAAGAAAGAAACAGACTCAGTAAGGGCTATACACAAAACATTCTGACGTCTTTGATTGAGAAAATGTTGATCATTCGGACAATTATAGCCCATACAATAAACTACATTCCTGATAAAAAAAAATATTAGCCATTTAGTAATTTTATAAATTTACAGATCCATGGCTTACTCTGCAATTCGCCAAGTTTGCAAATGGCTACAAATTTACCAATTTGGATACAGGAAACTTTTCCTAGCTACAACTTTTCCTTCTTAATAACCTATGAACAAAATAAGTAGGAATTTGCAATAGAAAATCAAATTTGGCTGAAGAAATTTTTTAGCTTCAGAAATTTTAATCGAAGACGATACTTGCGGAATTTTCGCAAAGAAGTCTTCCTTTACACACAAAAATACCATAAAAGCTTGAAGTGTCGTCCCTGATAAGCCTATTCGGACTGCACAAGATAATCTTGGATGATACTTTGCGCACTTGAATTATATCCCGTTTTCCCAGAACGAAGCTAATAATATAATTCGGCGAGTAAGTCAAATTTAGATTCCAAAGTCGGTTTCCCAAGACTTTTCATTCAATCACTTGACCAGGGTCCTCGAGCTAATAAAGAATTATCAAGCATAACAAGAAAAATGTGAACCGCTGTCGTATGAAACTAAAGCAAAGCTGTGACGCATACGCAGAACTACTTGACGGATGTTTTCATATCTTATCAAAAATCTTACAACAAATTTCAAGAACTATTGAATTTTTAGCCGACAAACAAAAAATGCGCATGATCAATGTGTTATCATAATTAATAGCATGTCTCTGATTGACAGGAAAATATATGTTAAATTTGCTTATTTTAGATATTGGTTATTGTAAAGAAAAACAATGCAATTCTATCAAAATAAAATTACTAAAAAAAGTAATCGTACCATAATTTGTCGTAAAATGCTTAACTAGGCGGAGTTAAACATAAAATAATGGAGATGAGCGGATCGGTTATGGCATGGACAATTAAATAAAAAGAACCCATTTCACTATTATTATTTATAAATTGTTCAAAATGCGTGACCGACCCATTGAAGTCATTGAAAACTACTATTCGCGTTGGCAGTTTATATAAATATCCATTCAAGGAGACAATTAAATAAAATCGTCAGTTATGTTCATGTTAATTACTTAAATACCAAATGACATGAATATTTATGTCATTTAAACGCACGATTTATCTCCCATGTTTTAGTATCACGCACCGTCTTTCAAATACACGAAATAGTGAGCCGCCACGTGCAGCAAACCGGTGTCGATATTCGGCGCTTTCTAAGCTACGAATTCGTGCGCGCCCAACTTCATAATGTCGGTCACAATGGCAACCATTCCAGCGTCTCCAACAGGGCCACTCCGAATCAGTATCGACTAGGTACTTGGGGAACACTTACAGAACAATTGAGCCGCGTTCTACGAAACGACTGGGCTTAGCGCAGCGTTAAGTGTCATCCCAGATTAGTCTGCGCAGTTCGCGCAGGCTTATCAGGGACGCCACTTTCCGCTTCAACTTGATTTCGGTTAAGAAAACACATCAGCAAAACATTTTATACAAGTGGAAAGTGTCGTCCCTGATTAGCCTATGCGAACTTCACAAGCTAATTTGGGACGACATTTTACGCACTTGCATTAAGTCTAGTTTTCACAGAACACGGCTCAATAAAGTATCGCTGTTATCTATTAAACATTATTGCGACCAGTTAATGTGTTGCATCATTATGTACGTAGACATTGTGTATTGCAAAAAAAAACGACACATTATAAGTACTTCTAAATGTGTTGCTGTTTGTTGAAATTCAAGTTCAGTTTTGTTATGCAAACATGTACAAACCTTTATGCACCAGCTTATGAAGCAAGAAACATTTTTTTAAAATGATAACTTTTAAATATCTGTACACATACTGCAATATTTATGTATGTTTAAAAAACAACTCCCGTAAAAGCATTGTAAACGTTGCATTGCATAATAGGGCGCTGGTTTCAATACATTGACGATAATAGAATGGATGCAAGAGTTGATAAAATGTTGGGTAGCGGAGACGACACAGCCCGCCAACAGGACACAGACTGGTCTTCAGCCGAGGATGTTGACGACGACGGCGACAACGAAAGCAATGTGTCGCATCACAACAATTACGATGACGTAAGCAATAACGGCGTACTCGACGGCAGCGACGTCAGCGAAGAGAGCGACGGGACAACATCTAAATATTCGGACGACGACGAGGTAAAACAACCATGACCATGTACGCATACGAAAGCCGTTTGATACGTAATGCATCGGCAGCATATTCCTTGTTACTGTTAAAATTGATCAGAAGAAACATAAAAGTATATATACTAAATTCATTAAAATGAACTATTCCCAGAGCGATAACTTCAAAAGTAGAGTATGTTATTTGTGAAATGGTAATGCACACAAATTGATTTGTCCACTTTCAAGCATTCCTATATGACGAGTTCACTAACCAACAGAAACAATATCGAAAGTCTCCTTTTGTATATCGAATTCACACCATGTCAATTTAAAAATTTATAAATTTGTTTGCTGTTTTTATTTATGCATTAATAACATTTTTAAACAAGAATTCATATTTTTAAGTTCACTCATTAATCATCTATGTAAAACATCGATATGTCTCAAACAAGTACCGCGAGTTCAAACCGAGTCCTTTGAAAAGAAGATCTTCTGCGCTACAAATCGCCGTTTTAGAGTTCATTATTTTTTAAGCATTTCAGAGGCTTTATTTATTTATTCAGTTCAACTTACAATATTTATATTGCAATTGTTTAATCACATTTTTTCTTTACGTTTGTTTATATCATTTAACGTATTGCATTTATAGTATATAACGTATATTATTTTGTTGACATTGCACACATGACAAAAATGAACAAAAGGTTATTTTGTCAATATGTCAACAAATCCCTTGGTTTCAGTTCGACCTATTGAAACGCGAACTTACTACACTTAAATCCCCATTAATACCCAGTAATATTATACCCAGTACATACAGTAAATTTGATGAGAACATTGTCATAGTCGCGCATTCGTTCTCTTGTAATGATCCTTCACCCTTTAACACTAAGATACATATTTTGTCGCATTTGTAGTCCAATAGAAAGTCAATTTAATTTATGACCTTCCTTACTTGATTCAAGTTTTGCTGGCTTCATTTTAAACCCTTAAATACTGACGAGCAGCAAAAAGCATAAAACCTGAACAGACTGCGAGTTGCTGTTTGCACATAGCCATTTTCACCTTGCCTCTGAGCGGGAAAGGGTTAATTGACACTAAGAACCAATCAGACAAATATGTTTTGAGTAAATGTACAGGGGCAAACCCCTTAATCAAGTATTGAATTTGCATCATTCGTTTGACTTTTCATTGTACTGAAGAAGCAAAGCATATATGAGTAAAGCTCTGGGACAAACAGATTTTAATGCATGTGCAGTCCGCACAGGCTAATCAGGGACAACACGTTCGGCCAAAACTGGATTGTTGCTAAGAAGGGACTTCTGTGAAACGAAAAATACCATGACAGCGGTAAATGTTGTCCATGACAAATTAGTCATGTATAAATACTAGTGCGCAGAAAAATAACTTCAAAATAAAACTTTTTTTCCCTTTTTTATAGCCAAATTTACCTGCTATCTTGTTTTTATAGTTAAGACATGTATATATTTGTGGTTTTTGTTTGTTTTAAATTCCTTGTTGACTCATGTCAATACTTTTTGTTAACCGAAGCCTTCGTTAAATTCTATTAAGTAAGTGTTCATTTTGAAGACTAGGCACGCATACAGCATAATCATGCCTGAGATAAATTTTAAACAAAAAATCAATTTAAAGTGATTGTTATCCTCTCAGGTTACAAACCACCAGAGCCGCCCTCCACGGGGACATACATGAGTGTGAACAGGCAGCTTGAAGAGACGGAGAACTTGGAGGAGGAGATTGAGCAGAACATACAACAACACGGCACATGTATGTGTACTGGGGCCTGTATCCACCAACCGATTCTTAGACTTAAGTCTAAAAACAGAGAATATTCTTAAAACTGTAATGTGCTTATACTATTCAAAAGTCAAGTGTAGCATTGCAGTGAACACCAAAAATTGGATAATTCTTTGTTAATAACAATATTTTAATAATATAAGAATTATTGTATTTTTTTTGTAACCTCCTTTATAAGCAAACGCCGATGTAGTTTGAGTCTAAGACTATTCGTTATTCTTAAGTCTAAGAATGGGTTGGTGAATACCGGCCGGGTATTCGTCACGGCAGAGCGGCACAGTAGAACTGCTTTAATTACCCAGTAGTTACATCAATAAAAGTTAATGTAATAATTAAATAATTATACTTTTTTCCCTAACATGAGTGCATGGGACTTGCAAATAACATGACAAATTAGCTTTGTTATAAATTAGCTTAAATTCAAAATCATGCAAGGAATCAATGGAAATAATTCAATTAACGATATTATAAAAATTGAATTTGGCCATAGCTGCATAGTTGCTACTCTAAGAGGCAGTTACAGAGAGGCAGTTACAGATGTGATGTTGATAGTGTATATTTATGATGATTTTCACACTTAAATAAGGTTTAAATTCAAAACATTAGCATCAAAATGCTATTTTTTTGGCCATGTGTGTAGACAATTCTAATGTTCGGATTCATCACAATAGCAATTTGGGTATAAATCTTAAAACACGGTACTTCTGGTCAGAAAGTCTCATTATAGAGTATTAGTTTTCATATTTTACATCAATACTTTTATTATAAAAATCTGAAATAATTTTTAAGTAAAGAAATGCCTGATTTGTTTTTAAAAAGCGTCAGCAAACATAATAAGCCATCATATTGTATCAGTAAATCTAAATGGCACTGTTTTCAGTTAACTCACCAGTTGTGAACATAGATCCACTGAAGATCTTCTACCCGCCCATTGACAACGGTCCATTCACGTTTGTACCCGTGGATCTTCATGAAAGAGATTATATGAAGCGTCCGGAAAACTATGCCATCGAGAAAAACCAGTTTGAGAATTGTGATAGCAACGAGACGAAGGATGTGCCCGTGGATCCAGTCTTCTGATTTGATTTCTGACATAGTTTAACACTATTCCACTCACATATGCACTTTGATGGTTGGTTAGGCCCATAGAAAATCAAATTAAATATAAGGTCTTTCTTACTTGATTCAAATTTTGAAGGTTTCATTTTCAACTCTTAGGTACTTATCAGCAGCAAACAGCATAATTATTATTGAGCATTATCATTAGCCTTTCCATGACTGAAACTTTCTGATCATACGGTTACATTACTGCTTGAGTTTCCTAGCGTATCCACTCATGTAACAAATGCATGTTATGTCACAGAATGGTTTTCTGTTACAATTTTTATATTCATACTTTTATTAATTGGTGTAAAATTTCAACATTTGCTCAATTAAATGTTTCACTTTTTATGTAAATCTAACCTGGATGGATTAATTAATGTTTTTAATGTTTTTAATTTGTTTTATCCAATTGACTATTTCTTTAGACAAAGTTTTTAAATCAACATTACAAGTGAAGTAACTTTTCCAAATAATGGTTATATGTGGCCAATTCTTAGTTTTTGCTGTAAAGAAAACAGCACGATAAAGGCAGGTGACAAACGCACGCGTAGCGTAATCAGAAGCATAAGTGATGCCGATACAAAGCGTATCTGAGCAGAAAAAAAACATAAATCAAAACAGATGAAGCAAACAAATAAAGAGAGTGACGCACAAGATGATCCGCAAGATGAACAAGAGATCAGTATCGCATCCGAACTCCATAGCATAAACCAAAATTTTAATAAATAAACCAAAAGCAATATGCTAACCAAAGACAGCAGTGATCTCAAAGAACTATTCAAAGATGTGTGCTACAATTAAAAGAAGAAATGCTAGGTTCACTTGTCCTCAGAATTGCAAAAGGTGGTAAGCGAGTTGTTTGAAAAGGAGCTAGAGAACGGCAAATTACCAACAAATAATAATTGCGAAACCATTAATGAGCTTAAGAACGAAAATGAACGGCTTCAGAAACAAATAAACACCCAAGGTGAAACCAATGAAACAAAAATGATTGAACTGGAACAATATAGTAGACGCAGCAATATCAAGTTAGAAGGCATTTCTGACAAAAAAACGAAAATATAAATAAAACAGCAGAAAAAGTCATTACAAACACTGTATAAAAACATACCAGATCTAAACCTAAAAAAGAACGACACTGAAATTACACATAGATTGGCATCTTTAAGAAAGATGAAAGCCCATTGTTCTTAAAATGGTGTCCAGAATGAAAAGGAGCTACATAATGCGTCACGCAAAGCACCTACGAAAACAGAGTGTCCCAATCTACGTCAACGACCAACAAACCAAATTAAATGCTCATATGTTCGCATGCGTGCGGAAAAAACAGTCAGACACAGTGACATCCGCATTGTCCCGTAATTGTATAATTTACTATAAGGACGTAAACGAACAAATTCACAAAGTGTCACCGGAGCAGTTCCACTACTGGATAGATCTACTCTGGCCAATTTCGCGCTTAAACTCGTATACAGAACTTTGATAAACAATATACAAAAATGATATGGACACCAAGGACAGTTATATAGTATAACCCGCGAGAAACTCGAGAATTTGTTCAAGCAAGTACTATAAATACGTATGGTCACGGATAGTAAATATGATACAAGGTACTGGTGAATGAATGTAATAACAGCACTTGAACCAATATATAAACTAAGTGCAGGCATTTCCCCAGGCGGTTTAAGCACAGCGGCCCCGCGGTGCCTGGATTTAAAAATCAATTTTACCGCGACGCTTGACTTACCGATCAGGTCGCTGCGACGCTTGAAAAGTCCACAAGCGCTTGCAATCTCTGGTCCGAATGTTGTCTGCATTCGGCCAACATCCAACCAAAACAAGCACGCGATAATCATCTGTGTGGTCATAATGCGCTAAACGTGTAAGGGTTGTGAGGTGTAAATTATGGTGTTTGTACCTAATAACGGTCGATATCGATCAATAATATTCCGGTACACGTGGCGTAATAGCAATTTAAGGTATAGTCAATTTGTTTGTTAGTTTTGTTTAACTGTTAAAAACTCTATCAGTTGTGTTTTAAAAATAAACAGCAAATGTTGATTGTTTCAATAGTCGGTTATTGAATTCATTATTACAATTAAATGGAGTAAAGCGCCTCATTTGATTTATCCCGCTTACTTAAAATGTTGTCATACTATTTTCTCAACGGCGACTTTAATAACATTGAATGTATTCCCATCCGAAAGGTTTTTTGATATATACGCTACCTGCAACCAATTTTTCTGACGTGTTTGTGCATCATAGAATGATTCAATTAAAGAAACGGCCAATGCCTGTGTCTGGGAAATCTGCAATTACTAATTGCTTGGTCTGGACTTCAAATAAATTTTAACTCTTAGAGAGTGCAATAAATGCAAGTGAAAGTGTCCAAGACGTGGCCAGTGATACTGAGACCTTCAATCACCAAACAAGCGATTCAAGAATTGTGCCATCGAGTTCGAAAGAAGCAAGATTGTCCAAAGGTCGCAGACGTTGAAGCAGGTAAGCATATATCTACTTTTTCTTTTTTAAGTAAGTTATACTGAAATATATAGTTTATGTACCAGAGAGATGGGTTTTTTGTATAAAATATAAGAAACTCAACTTAATTTTAGGGTCTTGGTGGTGTAGTGGATGAAGTGTCCGCCTAGCGATCGGGAGTTTGTGGGTTTGATTCCTACTCGGGGAGCGTTCTCATTATCTCCTCCATAAACACCAAGTACTAGTTCTTCCCAGGAAACGGACTCGACAGTGTCCATATCTGCCAATAATATACCTTCTTGTAATAGTCAGCAATTGACTGTAGGAAGTACTTAGTAGAAGTAGAAGTAAAGATAATTAAATGTCCATAAGAAAGCATATCTTAATTTAACTTAACTAACTTAAAATAGATTATTAATGAAAACAGTTGTCTGAAAACTAATCTAAATTTTGTAAGTACGACGTGCACTGTATGCATTCGTCACATGTGCAGACCAATGCGTTCAACAGTCGGTATTGCTCTGTAGAATGAAGTGCCTAGCACATGGATGGCAAGGGACGCACTAAGTCACCATCAGAAAGCAAAGAACCACTCAAGAGATGGGCTCTCTACAAGAATTTGAACTGGTTGATGAAGCAGAAAATTTCTCATACAACAAAATACCTCACTCATAATAATCTAGGTAAGTTGTTGGCCTGCTCCTCACTGCATATACATCTGCAGCTGGTAAGTGCTTGACTTTGCTGTTAAGAACACAACAACAAACACAAGATGCTTTCTTTGCTTAAATATCTGTTTGTATTTAATTCGAACCAATCTATAAGATCTTATGTTAGTGTTATTTACAAATTGTGTGTTTTTCAGACTACGAGAAGGGCTTCAGCACAATGAAAATGGTAGAAATCGTTCTCGCCTGATACCTGCTTTTCTCAATGCTCTGATGATGGTCAACACAAAAGGACCAGACATTGGGGCAGTTAAGTTTGGAAGAATGATGGCACCAACAGAAGTCAAGGAGAACAGTTTTTGAAAGGTAACTATGCATATCTGTATACTTATGGTAAAATATGTCCTTTTTCGATCATTTTGCATGCTCATCTACATGTGAACTATTATTTTACTTGTTATATAATACCTTAAAAATTGACTTTAATTAAATAAATTTTGGAAAAAATGGATAAAAAAGGAAAAAATAATATGTTGTGTTTTTATTGCTCCAAAGAAGTGTAGATTTTTATTAAGATCATATACAAATTATAAAACGTCTTCCGCATCAACCCCCTTCCGAGCTGTCTCGCCGCTGCGCCTGACCAATATCCTGGGGAATGACTGTAAGTGTGTATGTAAATAAATGCACTAACAATATGTATTAATGTAAAAGTGTCCAGTTGACTAAGTAACATAAGGCTATAACACGCAACATTTTCATACTTTTTAATTACTAGCTATATGCTTTTAACACAATATATATTAAAGGAATGTACATGAATACAAAAGCAGTTGTAGTTGTATTAACAATATTTAATGAAATGCACACGTGGATAAATATATGTATATCATGTCACTCCATGGTTTTATTTGAACAGTAAGTGAATAAATGTATTACACTAACCTTATATGTATCTTAGAAGTAAGCATGCATTTTTTACAATGCACAATATTGTTTAGGCATCTGATAATTACAGTTAGTAATAGTGTGTACATTTCTTACTGTTTCACTGAAAAGTTATATGCATTTAACTCAAAATATTTTTTAATGTCATAAATACTGACCTGCTATCTATTAGCTTACTCCTTTCCAAGGGGAATTTACTCATCTGGAAAATTAACTGGGAACCGGCCACCTCCATACTGCAATATAGACTAGGTTAAACATAGTGCAATGCAACCCAGGCAAAAATCAGTAACCAGCTCTCAATATTCTTTCCGGATCGATCAGGTGTATACGTGTCTTTTACGGCTCTGAATTGAAAATAGTTTTTCGATTTATTTCACTTGGTTGAATGGGGTTTGAATAGAAAAATTGTATTATTTATCGTTTTACTTCTCATTCGGATTCTTTCACGTGGATTTAATGGACTTTTGTTTCATTTGTAAAGGTAAGCCATGCTTGCTTTTCATTTAACAATGGTTTATTTCCACCATGCTGGGTGTTTTCAGGCGCGAACGAGCACGTGCAAAACGTGTTATTCTAATGCGTTACGAGATCGTGCAAAGCGTGTTCTTCTAATACATTGACAGAGTGTTTATCATTTGCCATTGTGTGCAACAATGATTTAAACGTTCCATATGACAATCTTATGGATGGTCATTCTATTTTTCATCTGTTTTGAATTAAACATTTGTTTAATTTATGATCTACGGCAGCGTATTATACGCACAATTGACTTTCTCTTTTACAATAATACTGACAAAATGTTAAAAATTTTTATTATGGGCAAATAATGATTGTATATAATATAAGTTTATAAGTTTATTCTGTCTTTGATTCAAGGCCACCGGCCCATAACAAAATGCATATATACTGACTTGAATATAAGCATATATGTACATACATTAATAATTGTTATCTGACAGAGTCGGAACAAAAAATAAAAAATAAACAGTTTTATATATAGCTAAACAATGGTTCAAATGCAAACAAAGTGGTTACAAAGTTGACATACTACGAAGGGTGTACTTGCTCATAAGTATTACTTATCTTCAGTATATTAATACTATCTTCTCATTATATTATTTATCAGCTTACAAACAGCTAAAATTTCATAATTTCTTCCAGAGTTTAGAATTGTAAAATCTACCAACTGTAAAATGATTAGGTTGTATATTAGGCAAATAGAATGAGCGTATATCTGAGTACTTTTTACAGTCAAATAAAACATGGTGCTCATCCTCAACAACAGCGATATTGTGGTTTAAACAGTATGTACAAAACCGCTCAGCTCTTGATATACCAAAGTGTCTTCCTGTTTCAATTGCAAATTTGTGACTAGAACATCGAAACTTGGCATAGCTATTCCGAAGAGAAAAAGGCAAGTCCATTAATACATATTTTTCAGTCTCTAATAAAGATTTAAAATGTTTATAGTGATCACATCTAGGAGAAGAGTCAATATGATTTCTCCAGTCTTGTTTAAGGCAATCTGATACTCTAAGCCTAAAACAATGTATAAAACTATCAATGTCTCCGATGTCTTGAGAAAGCCAAACAAGTCCAAAACCGTACTTACAAAGGATTATTCTTACTTCTGATACCCATGTATGCCTACCTACTGAGTCAAGATCATATAACATAATATAGGTTTGTTTAGGATACCTATTTGAACTCATTTGGAGTATTCTACACCAGTATTTGATAAAACGACTTACATAATCAACATAAAGAGGTAATCTGCCACTTTCACCTAAGACCATATCTGTGTTTGTCGAGCGTGAAACACCAAGAAACAATTTACAATAGTGCGTTTGAACACGTTCAATTATAGGCGAAAATTTAAAACCCCATATCTCTGAACCATAGAGTAGAATAGGTTTAACCATAGAATCAAACAATTTAAAACACTCATGAAAATGAAAATATCCATATTGTTTTTGATAGTTTCTAATACAGACTATAGACTTTGTTGCTTGACATGCAAGTTTTCTTTGCGATCGCGACCATGACAATTTAGGAGTAAAAATTAGACCCATATATTTGTAAAATGAGGCTATATTAATAGGGCTTGTTCCATAGTTCCACTGTTCTATGCATTTAACTGGTCCACCATTTCTGAAGACAACAATTTCAGTTTTGCCAATATTCAGAGCCATCCCAGAATTTTCACAAAATGTCTTTATCACATTAATTTGTCGTTGTAAATTGATAACTGTATCGGCAGGATTAGCAACGTCATCTGCGTACATAAGAGTTAATATTTCAGGGATGTCTTTAGTTACAAATATGCCGTTTGTACATGTGTTCCTGAGAAGTGTATTAAGTTCATCAATAAAGAGAATGAACAGCAACGGGCTGCTTATATCACCTTGACGGGTACCTTTAAGACATGGAAAGCTCGCTGTTAAACCGCCATTAGTTTTCACAGATGCCCTCATATTAGAGTACATAGATCTCAAAGCAATGAGGAATTTTCCATTAATGTCCTTATTATTGAGACACGCGAAGAGTTTATTGTGAAGTAAATTATCAAAGGCCTTAGAAAAATCAACATATAATACATATATTCGACCACGCTTTTTTGTTAAATATTTTTGAATAATACCATTAAGGGTGAATAGATTGTCTATCGTTGAATAACCCTTACGAAAAGCAGCCTGGGATTCGTCTATCTTATCGTTTGCTTCCGCCCACGTGTAAAGCCTAGCATTTAATACAGAGGAATAAACCTTACATACTATATTTATAAGGGATATACCGCGATAATTGTTGGGATCAGAGCGAGATCCTGACTTATGGAGTGGACAAATAACACTATCTGCCCAGTCAACAGGGAAAATGCCCGTTTTGAAAAAATGATTAAACATTATAGTCATAATTGGGACAGTAATATCTTTACTTGATTTTACAAATTGGGATAGAATCATATCAGGCCCTGGAGATTTACCAACTTTAAGCTTATTAATAGCATGTAGTACCTCAGCTTCAGTTATATCGCGGTCAAGTATTGGATCGCTAGGTGCAGCGAACAGATCATTAATATCGACAGTATCATCTGAAGTTACAGGGGCTTCAAATAAATTGGAGAAATGGTCATGCCATTGCTCTTCTGAAATAGGGCATCTAGAACTCGCGTTGCTTGGGGATCTAGAATGACGTAAGATATTCCAAAATTCTTGTGGATTATTTCTAGAACTCACTAATTTATCTCTATTACGTCGTTGATATGCGAGTTTAAGACTAAGTGCATATGATTTAAATTCACGTTTTGATTGTTGATATAATGTTAGATCTAAATTGTCGTTGCTGATCCTAAACTGCCTTAATAAACGTTGTTTAGTAGATTTTAGAGTGTCACAGAGTCCGCCCCACCACGGAGGTTGTGACTGGATATACCGAAAAGAACGATTTACGAGCATTCCGCATTCAGAGGCGCTAGATATGTAAATATTTGTAAGCATATTAACAGCACTATTTATATTATGTGTGTTCATTTGCAGAATAATACTGGCATATATTAAATTCAATTTTAATGAGACTAGCTCAGCAAACCTGATTGCTTTACTGTCATCCCACCTATAATATTTATGACTTTGATTTTGTATGTTTATATGTTCTATTTCATCGTATGACAAATTATAATTCTCGGAGAGGGTCAACGACAATTTACAATTAATTGGAAAATGATCAGAATCATCCCTATCTAGAATGCTGAATGCTTTAACAAAGCTAAACAGATCAGAGGAGATAATAATATAGTCGACAACAGAAGCACCATTGCCGGCTGTACATGTATAATTGCCTCCAAGGTCTTTTAACAATCTACCATTAACAATATGGACATCAAGCAAACAGCAAAGATCAGTAAGACTTGTACCATAATTATTGTGTTTTGTATCCTTGTTATTCCTATGCATTGAAAAATCATCCCCATTATATGAGACATTACCAAATATATGTCGAAGATTATCATCAGGAACAAAATCTAATTAATCTTTAGTTCTAGCGTTAAAATCACCTGCTATAAATAAAAGACAATCGGGAAAATCAAGCTTTACAGTATTCAAATGGTTTTCTAATAGTTCAATCCCGTTTAAATCATTGTCATTATAAATACTGGAACCTTCAGGCGAGATGTATACAAACACAAGTATTATATCATAAAGGTCCTTCAAAAATGACTTATCAATACGAAGTGTAACATAATTGCATACATTTTCATACAAACGAGTAATGACTAAACTATCAGTAAATTTTCTCTTTACAAAAACACAATTGCCACCGCTATTTCTAAACGAAGACCCTGTTTTATTTCTTACTTCATCAAAGCAGCAATATTGCTGCAACAAGTCATTGAGTTCACCAATATAATCACTCCAAGTTTCACTTAGATGTACTATGTCAAACTGTAAGAGAAAAGTTAACAGTTCATGGTTATCAGTATGTTTTTTCAGCCTAGCTATATTCCAACTTAAAAAGTCAAGATTTAATTTTGCCTGCAAAGACACATCTGTATTGTCACTGTAGCTATCCGTGAAAATCGTGCCACGATTCAATAGGCTTCGGCCGCTATCCTATTCCGGGTCGCTGTGGACGGAATCCTCGTGTTCGCGCTCCTCGCCTGGGTGGACGGAATCCTCGTGTTCGCGCTCCTCGCCTGGGTGAACACGCTGCTCGGATTGGTTGCGCTGACTATTCGGGAGTGACGTAGTTTGCTGTTGGGAAAGGTCACCATGTGTTCGACTACGTGTTGACCTTGTGTAGTATTTACGAATGAATTTAATGTCATTCGTGTTTTCATCATAGCAGTACACATTGCCATCGATAATCAGTTTATCATATCGCACAACGGCATATTCACCACGTTTTCGTGCTTCAATCATGCGCTTTCCTAATTCATAGCGATGTTTTCGGACTCGGGGCGAGAAATCTTCGTGTACCTTGGTATCTGATTGATTGTTCAATTTGTCGCGTGCAGCGCTAAGAACATGGTCCCTGTCTCTGGTCCACACAAAGCGTACGAGAATAGTAGGATTAGTGTCGGTCCCACCTCGGGAAGTGCGCTGTGTATTTTCAATATATAATGTGTCAACATTTGGTAGGCATAGTGTATTGGATAAGAACCGACGAACCGTGACTTCGGTAGTGGACATTGATTCGTTTCGGTCGCCTGCGCACCCATCAATAAACAAGTTTTTACGTCGTTCTTGATTTTCGAGCTTTTCAACGGACAACTCAAGTTTATTCAATTTATCCTTTTATGTTTCGTATGATAATCTGGTCTGTGACCAGTTTAATGTTAAATACGTTTTGCTCTTGTTATTCATATTGTCGACTACATGATGGTCGCAGATACAAGAGTTGAGAAGAACGGACATTGGCCAAGACATTGACCGAAACGGGCTTAATGCTGGCAATTGGTCGATGTCAGACCATATGGCTCCCGCCATACTTCGTTCTTTGGCCATCCGGGTAAGACGTTGACCGGAACTGGCTTATGCTGTCAGTCGGTCGACGTCAGACCATATGGCGACTCCCATACGCCGGTCTTTGCCCGAGGGCATTGGTCACGGACATCGACAAATGTATGACCATATGGCAGCCGCCATACTTCGGTCATCATCCGGTGACAACACTGGTCATTATATGACCGGTACGTCACCGAGGACATTATTCACGGAGCTTGGCTCTGCATTAATCGACGTCTGACCGGTCACCGGTCATTGTCCGGTCCGGTTACCGGTCTTTGACCGGTCCGGTGGCACCGGTCACCGGTTAGCAGAAGGAGTCGTTCATCATCATCGGACTATTCTTCTTCTTTTTCGTCGAAAGATTCATCATCATAAACGAGCTGCCAACATAGATACAATACGATAGACATCGAACACGCCTCTCCTTCATTGAGCACAGCAGGATAGACATCGAACACGCCTCTCTTTCATTGAGCAGTTATCGGCGTCGATACACTAGTAAGTGATCACGTCAACGCTCGCGGAGACACTATTTTAGGAGACCCTTTTTCCAGCGTAGCCGAACAACATTTCGGCATCGCAGGTATATGGGACGTCGACACTCCTAAAGTAGGCGTTAACGTACCAACTGGTCATATCGACGGTCCCCACTTATTGCTTTATGGAATATCATGTCTACATTTCACGTGTGTTGGTTCCTTTATGGCATCCACACATATTGAAGTCACCTTACTTTATTTGTGTACGAATACTTGTTCGTTTTACTTTTAGGCTTCGGGATTACACGTAGGTGTTCATCTCTCCGCTACGACTACATTGGACACGATGTGCCTATCAATACTGATAATCTACCGTTGTTTTCCGGTTTACATTATCAGTTAGATGACTTCTTGGATGGTCATTCTTCTGCACCAGATATTTCCATTCTGACGCAGTCATATTATGACCGGTCCGGTCCGATCACCGGACATCGGTCACCAGTCACCGGTCATATCACCGGTCACTGGTCATCGGTCAGAATAAGTAGTCGTTGATCATTATCTGACTATTCTTCCTCCTCTTCTTCGTCATCGAATTACTTTTCGTCGTCTTCTTTAATGATGTCTCATCGCCATCGGATTGGACTTTTGGCACATTCTTATTTGCCGAGCAGTTCTCGGCATAGATGTCAGACCATATGGACTCCACCAAATTTATTTAACCGGGAACGTCACCGGTCATATTATGGACAAGTTCGTTCACCTGACTATAGTCACCGGTCATTGACCGGTTCGGTTCGGTCACCAGTTACCAATCACCGGTATTATCTTGTGTTTTCATCGGTCAAATTTTGTAGCCCACGGTTATCTTCTACATTACCTAGTTGTATATCCCTGGCTTTGATTCTATTTAATCCAATATTTTATGGGTTCAAGAATCTCCATGACTTTTTGTGCTTTTCAATACTGATATTCTACTGGCGACCGTTGGTTTCCAAATCATCTCCGCTGACTTGGTCTATGGTTGATTTTCCTTCCCAGCTTATCCATTTCGGTGCTGTATATGAACTACTAATACTAGAAGATAATGAAATACATCTATCTGTTATTTCTACTTCTATCTCGCCGGTTACATGCAGACTATTGGTCGTGCAGATGGTTCGGCTGAAGCGGGCTCGGAATCTAACATTGAGGTCGAACATTTCTATTTGAAATCTATAGATCAGATCTATAATTTATGTTCGATACCCTTAAGATGAATTTTTAAACCGCCTTTACCTGTCGGCTACAGACTTTGCAGTCACTGTCACGGAACAGTTGGGACACAACGTGACACTAGTAGGATAAGCAATACGACATTTTGTGTCGACTTCTGCTTTTCCATTGCCCGTACGTCATTGCATGTTATCAAGTTACTGGAATCAACAATATTTCTGCTCCATCGTCATTGAAAGTCCCTTAGGACATGACTTAGCCTAAACCGCTTTATGGCGGTAAAAGCTACTAGTCCCCTGTACCTGACCCGACTAACAATTTGGAATTGTTTCCAAATTGCCGGGTCAGATTTCTGACATTATGATATTTTCGCTACCTATGCCAGTTGTTTCTACTACTATCTCAGTTATTTACTCCATGTTGGAGATTTGACAACTGAGAGAGGGCTGATACATGGGATTGCCTACCAGATTGACCGCATGGCGGAGATAGTCTTGTAGATGACTTGGTAGCTATTGAACTCAGATCTTAGACGCTAAGTTTCTGGAGGGACCTCATCGTTTCTTTTTATCTTCATGATCCACTTGTTGGAGACAAGTTTATTAGAAAGAACAACTTTTCCCTCTTAAAGTTCTTCTTATATTACACTTCTGGCCCTAACAGGCCGTTTTCCTATAACTGGTCGTATTTCTATCGGAATTCGTCTGGTTATGATTCTTGAAATAAAGGGCTTTACCAAGCCAGAGTTGAAGACTTCCAAGCCTTCTACCGGCAAGGATGGACCTCCCTAAGGTTACTCCTAGGGTTTCACCTTTTCTGCCACCACACCTCCGATGCCGGAGGTACCACTTTCAGTCATATGTCCGTATTTCGCAAATCGACCACTTCACGACCTTTATTCTCCAGGATTTTAAGGCGCCATTTATTGGTTCAAGAAAGAGGCTACTGTAGATAGGCCATAGACTTAAAAGTGTTCAACACTTTCTTATTCTACCCACTTTCAAGTCTGTTGGGAGTTAAAAAAATTCGGCTTGCCGTGATTTCTTTCCCCACCCATCCTTGACTTATGGTTCCGGCCCCCGGTCGGTATCTACCGGTCCGGTCAACGGTCTTTCTGCTGAGAGGTCTTTTCTGACGTCTGTTACAGCTTTATTTTTAAGTTTATTGGGATTGATCTCATGATTATTCAATGACACAGATTTCCATCTTTTTGCCATTACTTCCCACTAATCCGTGGTGTTAGAAGATTATCTTGGCAGGAGTATAGTTTCTTCTACCACAACCTTCCTTACATCTTATACTGATGTGAGCAGGGAAGTTGGGGACGATCACCTGATACCACTTATCCCAATATTCTCAAGTATGTGGTATCCTAATCAATATCACATGCACATCAACATCTTGAAAAGCGATCATTCTTGTAAGCTGTTTTTCATTTACAACACATTTTCACGACTCCTTTCTGATGGTTTCAACTAACACACATCGGTCGTGGTTTACATCCAGACACAGAGGTGAACATATTATCACTCCTTGTATCTGGAAACCAGGAACTTATTGGTTATTTGCAAGAACCTCAATTTTTCTCTATCGTCCTACACATAATAGGTCGTCTCAACGCCCTGTTGGACGTTTTATCTTGCAGTTCTCTCTGTCGCATTAGACACTTAATCAGGAAATGGTTAACATGAATTTTGTTTCGTTACGTTTTCCGTTCGGTTTAAATGAATGTGATTTGCGCATGCGCGGCAGTGTTTTGAACAATGACAGAGGAGATCGTAGATCGCAGTGTAAATGCTGAACAACGTGAATGCATTTCACAGAAATCGATTAAGCAGCGTTTGCGATTGTTATACATTCGTCCGCTTGACATCGACTGGGTACTTACGGTTATATTTGATCTATTATATTCATTTGAAATATCTTAGTGAGCTTTTGCCATATTTTCATGATCTCTACTTATTGAATCATGGGATTATGGTGTAACGACCTTTTCAGTCTCCTGTATAATTGTTGTCAGGAAACTTCTTCACTGGTCAAATATCATATCTCAGAGAGACATATTTTATCCTGATCAAAACATGTGCCAATACATGTCTGGCCATTATGTAGTAATTTCTACAGAAGAACGCTTTTGTGTTAGAGCTTCAATAATTGTTACTTTTGCAAAGATAATTCCATCAGAAATGTCTATTAGGTTCTCTGGAACTTCTTTTTTGACTGGGTATTCAAGAGCATATTTATTACCTTAATCACATCACTCTGCTAGATGCATAGAGGTTTTTCTCATCTTTTTCTTTGATGATAAGAAATTTGTTCTTATCTCCATCAAACGATACAGATTATGCTTTCGTATACCTTGGTTTTTGTAAGTCATCACAACTCTGTGCTGTCTTACTTATTAAGGAACTGATCCAAGTTATGGAACTTCAACACTATGTTTTTCGTTTTCTTACCTTCTTAAGAAGATTTGGCTTGTGTTATTGGGTTGCTTAATAAATATTATGAACCTTTTCATCAGGCTTATTAACAGTTCCAGTATAATTTTAAGACGGGTTTCCTTCTTATTTTGGCTTTTACCATACGGAGAAGTGAAATTCATGCTTTTTCTGTTGAATATGATTAATTTCAATTGGATCTAATGTCGTCTTCACTTTAATGTGTCAGCCAGGATTCCTTGCTTAATATCAACTCCTCTATATGGCTTCAAAAAATTCTTCAAGTTTCCAAGGTTTTTTTTTAAACTGGTAGACATTAAAAAGAGGATAAACTTCTATGTCATATCGGGGCTTTGAAGTTCTTTCTCAGCAGTGTTAGTCCATTCGAGGTTCTCAAAAGACACTCTTTATTTCCCTAAAAATGGGGATGTGTCTGCGGCTTCTATTTCTCTTTTGAGGATCTGACCGCATGAATTAAGAGCTCTGTCTGTTTCGTGGGCGTATATTAATCACACCCCACTTTTTGACGTGCTCTAAGCTGTTTTCTGGAGGAATCCGACCACCTTTTTCATCTTGTTATCTTCGTTCTCTGAAGTGCCAACAATACAATTTATATATGTTTGGTCTCGTTGTGATTTCACTAACGGTAGTGTCTTTTACGACATTGACATACTTACTCTGTCCGAGAAGTCACAATTAATACAGTTCTAACGAAGATTAACTGATAACCTTTGTTTTGGGTTTTGTTATCATCAGCTGATAACGCGGTACATGGGTTCTACTTTGATGGGAAAATATATACGAATCTTCCCTCCGCAGCTACAAAATCAGCTCATAGATATCAGGTAGGTATTTATGACATTAAAACATTTTTTTTAAGTAAAATTCATTTTAATTATTAAATACTTACCTGCTATCGGTAAGTCCCACCTCCAACCCCGCTATTCGATTAATATTTTCGTATATATATATTGATAGAATATTGAGGGCTGGTTACTGGCCTTTGCCTGGGTTGCATTGCACTATGTTTAACCTAGTCTATATTGCAATATGGAGGTGGCCGGTTCCCAATTAATTTTCCGGATGAGTTAATTCCCCTTGGAAAGGAGTAAGCTAATAGATAGCAGGTAAGTATTTTATAATTAAAATGAATTTTACTTTAAAAAAATATTAAACACGTATTTGTAAATAGATACAAAAAGTAACCATAAACTTAAATCAGTACATGTATTATAAGTGTGCACGTCTATAAAAGACTAGTTACAATTCATTAAAACAAATATATGTATTTAGAGTGTGAATGCAAATAAACTTAT
Source organism: Dreissena polymorpha (assembly GCF_020536995.1). NCBI lineage: Eukaryota > Metazoa > Mollusca > Bivalvia > Myida > Dreissenidae > Dreissena > Dreissena polymorpha. The sequence goes on from NC_068356.1 coordinate 67,299,481, forward strand.
TGTAAATATTTAACAACAATCAATATTTGTAAATGTAAATAATTGTATTGTAACAATATATCAACAATCAATATTGGTCAAGAATATAACTAAAAGAATAAGCGATAACGTATTTTTCTTATCACTAGTAATATGTCTTTAACGCCTTATGCATGTTCTAAATGCACTTGTCAATACAAATATAATGATAGAAATAGACACAATACGTTTATGTGAAATATACTATAAATAAATGTATGAATGGCACTTGAACGAATGTGTACATCAGAAATGTGCATGAAAAGAATAGTATTGCTATAATGTATAAACAATCAATATTATTTAAGGGTTTTAGTAGTAATTCGTTTTTTTCCTTAAAAACATATTGAAATATGATTTATCTATACTGTTTACATAACATATTACATATATGATTGAATAATACTTTATAATATTGACCGATTTGTAAACTAATTTTGCAAGCACATACTACTTTTGGTAATCGCACATTTTTATCACATTATTGTAAGTTTTGTTATTTAAAATAAAAAACACCTCTGATGAAAAACATATAATTTTGCTTTTCGATAGAAGGTTGGCGAAACATCAGAAATCAGTGTAATACTCTTTTTCTTATATAAACCAACATCTGTGACAAGTTCTTAACAACAACAACAACAGCCACATTTATTCAGCAGTAAAGCTTATACAAGCTCATAGCCTACATTATATATGCATTATACACTTTATAAGTAATTGCAGAAGAAAGAAATTGGACGATAGTGTTATGAACTGGTTAACATGGTTAGTTATGAAGGGAATACATAATTGCATCTGATATTGCAACTGCACATCTTATATTAACTAATTACTTACAAGACATACGATTACAAGAAATGTCACTATTATTAGGAGAAATAAACATTTGTGAATACGAATGTTATATGTGGGTGTGTCTAAAATACAATTTTAAGAATTTTATATACGTGGAATATTTTAAATAAATTATTTAAAAATTTACGTAAATTACGTAAAGACCGATCCTTTAATGACTGTCGCATATTCTCGTATCGTTTAAAGCAAATACTTAAAGGAAAGGCATACTTTGACAACAATCGTACTATAACTGATGTATATGTTTATTTAAAACAAAAGCTGTGTTCGTGAAACACACTGTCCCCTACTGCGCCGCTTTGAAGCCATATATTTGACCTTTGACCTTGAAGGATGACCTTTCCCTTGACCTTTCACCACTCAAAATGTGCAGCTCCATGAGTCCTTCACATGAGTGTTTTTCGTTATAATTTAGAGTTGATAGTGGAGTATTAAAATTCGTGTTGGTTGAGTTTTGCGTCAGTTTATAGTGTGTTTTTTTTAAATAATCGCTGTTTTTGTCTAGAATTTGTGTTCTGTTGGTTACTTTAATGTCGTTTATAACAAGTTTGTGAATGTTTTTGGACTGTGGGATGGCACTTAAAGAAATGCAAAATAATAAAAGTCCGGGAATCGATATTATAACCATTGAATTATGCAAAAGAATTTTGAATGAAATTCAAACATATGTAATAAATTCCCTAAACTTCACTTTCAATAATGGAAATCTCACGGTCCTGCAAATACAAGTTATTATATCACTTATCCCTAAACCTGGGAAAAACATAGAAACCTCAAATTGGCGCCCTTTAAGTTCATTAAACAACGACTATAAAATCGCAACGAAAAGCATAGCAAATAGAATAAAAAAAATACCTTCAATTATTTCCAGATCACAATCCGGATTTATAAGATGGCGCTATATTGGCGAAAATGTGCAATTAATACTAGAATGCATGTATTATTTTAACAACACAAAACAATCGGGCGTTATATTATTCGCGGACTTTGAAAAAGCATTCGACTCACTCGATCATTCCTTTATGTTCACATGTTAAGAGATAATGAACTTGGGTGAAAATATGATAACATGGGTAAAACTTTGTTTTACTGACATAAGTAGTCTAATTATAAACAATGGCTTCTTTTCTGAATGTTTTAATATCGAACGGGGTGTAAGACAGGGATGTAACTCTTATCTTTGTTATTTGTTATATGATAAAATCACTTACCCTGAGGACAAAAGGACTAAAACTTAACACATGTAAATGCACTGTTCTAAACGTAGGTAATTACTGGTATACAAACATTCATCTTAAAACGGAAATGAACTTCAAATCGAAATCAAATGAAGCATTAACGTTAGGCATAACATTCGCAAACAATGACAATGAAACAATATTGAAAAACGTATAACACAAACTACAAAAATTAAACAAGAGGGCCAAGATCGCCCTAGTTCGCTCACCTGAGAGGAGTCGGTTCATTCAATCTTTACCAAATGTCAAACTTGACCTTGATATTGTCCAGACAAACACCCTGGTCAAGTTTCATCATTATTTCATCTGCGAGTCATGATCAATGTACTTAGGAAGTTTCATGATCCTAGGCGTAAGCATTCTTGACTTATCATCCGGAAATCATTTTTCTAAGTTGAGTCACGGTGACCTTGACAGCCATTGTGTGAATACGTGTTTTGGCACTGTGACCTTGACCTTTGACCTAGTGACCTAATAATCAATAGGGGTCATCTGCAAGTCATGATCAATATACCTATGAAGTTTCATGAACCTAGGCATAAGCATTCTTGAGTTATCATCCAGAAACCATTTTACTATTTCAGGTCACCGTGACCTTGACCTTTGACCTAGTGACCTGAAAATCAAAAGGGGTCATCTGCGAGTCATGATCATTGTACCTATGAAGTTGCATGATCCTAGGCCTAAGCGTTCTTGAGTTTTCATCCGGAAACCATTTTACTATTTCGGGTCATCGTGACCTTGACCTTTGACTTAGTGACCTGAAAATCAATAGGGGTCATCTGCGAGTCATGATCAATGTATCTATGAAGTTTCATGATCCTAGGCATGAGCGTTCTTGAGTTATCATCCGGAAACAATTTAACTGCTTTGGGTCACCGTGACCTTGACCTTTGACCTAGTGACCTGAAAATCAATAGGGGTCATCTGCGAGTAATGATCAATGAATCTATGAAGTTTCATGATCCTATGCATAAGTGTTCTTGAGTTATCATCTGGAAACCATTTTACTATTTTGGGTCATCGCGACCTTGACCTTTGACCTAGTGACTTGAAAATCAATAGGGGTCATCTGCGAGTCATGATCAATGTACTTATGAAGTTTCATGATCCTTGGCATAAGCGCTCTTGAGTTATCATCCGGAAACCATCTGGTGGACGGACGGACCGACATGAGCAAAACAATATACCCCTCTTCTTCGAAAGGGGGGGGGGCGCATAATGAGAAAACTGCCCCCCCTCCCAGCAGCCATGTTATTCAACTGACCGGAACCATTTTTAACTCAATTCTCGTGTCAAGGAAACAAATGTTCTGAGCAAATTTCATGAAAATTGGGCCAAAAATATGACTTCTACTGTGTTCACATGTTTTCACTATATAAATATAGAGAAAAATGCCCCGCCCACTGGCGGCCATGTTTTTTCACCGATCCCGACCGTTTTCAAACTCGTCCGAGATATCAATAAAACCAATGTTTTGACCAACTTTTATGATGATTGGGCAAATTGTGACTTCGAGAGTGTTTACAAGGTTTCTCTATAGCCAAATAGGGAAAACTGCCACTATAAACATATAGAGAAAAATGCCCCGCCCACTGGCGGCCATGTTTTTTCACCGATCTCGACCATTTTCGAACTCGTCCGAGACATCAATTGAACCAATGTTTTGATCAACTTTCATGATGATTGGGCAAAATTTTGACTTCTAGAGTGTTTACAATGTTTCTCTATAGCCAAATAAGGAAAACTGCCCCGCCCACTGGCGGCCATGTTTTTCAACGGATCAGAACCACTTTTGAACTCAACCAAGATATCATTAAGACAAACATTTTGACAAAGTAACATGAAGATTGGGCATGAAATGTGACTTCTACAGTGTTTACAAGGTTTTTCTTTTTTTTTGACCAAGTGACCTAGTTTTTGACCCGGCACAACCCAGTTTCGAACTCGGCCGAGATTTCATTGGGACAAAGCTTCTGACCAAGTTTCATGAAGATGGGACAAGAAATGTGGCCTCTAGAGTGTTTACGAGCAAATGTTTACGGACGGACGGACGGACGGACATACGACGGACAAAGACCGGTCACAAAAGCTCACCTGAGCAATCAGGTGAGCTAAAAACTGTCTTCAATCATGACAACAGCGAAAACTAACCTTAATTGGATTAAGAGGGCCAGAAAGGCCCAAAGTCGCTCACCTGAGATTCAAAGGAACTGACCTGTTCTATGCAGCCCAAGATGTCATTAGAACAAAATGTTCTTACCAACTTTCATGACTAGTGAACACCCTGGCAGCCATGTTTGTGAACAGACCAGACCCATTTTCATACGCATCCAAGACATAATTTAAACAAATATTCTGACAAAGTTTTTAATGAAGATTCATGAAGACATATAAGGAAAAATACCCCGCCCCCTGGTGACCATGTTTTTTCAAGCAACTGGAACCATTTTCGAACTTGTCCAAGATATCATTGGGAAAAATCGTCTGACAAAGTTTCATGACGATTGGAAATAAATATGGCCTCTAGAGGGTAAACAAGTTTTAACTATAGATATATAAGGAAAAATGCAACGCCCCCTTAGAGGCCATGTTTTTCCACCTACTGGAACCACTTTCGAATTCATCCAAGATATCATTGGTACAAATCTTGTGACCAAGTTTCATGATGATCGGACATTAAATGTGGCCTCTAGAGTGTTAAAAAGGTTTTACTAAAGCAATATATAGCCATATTATGAAAAATGCCTCGTCCCCTAGTGTGTTAACAAGGCAAATGTTGACGCCGCACGACGGATGACGGACAAAAGGCGATTACAAAAGCTCAACATAAGCACGTTGTGAGCTAAAAATAGCTGTATTAAAAGCATTTGCACTACGGAAAATAATATATGTACTAACGGTTCTTTAAAACCTATATAATAAATTTACTGATGATATAAAAATTAAAAACGTCTATTTTTGACTTATTGTGAGATGGAAAACCCGACAAAATTAAACAAAAACAATAAATAAAACCTGTAGAGCTGGGATTCACCGACTGACTGACATTTATTCGTTCCTAAATTCAATCAAATCCAGATGGGTCAAACGTATATTAGATACCACATATAAGAGTAAATTGACATTGTTTTGTAAAAAAATACTTGCCAAATATGGTGGGTCTTTACATTTTGAATGCAACATTAGTGAGTCTAAAATTATTTATATCTGATATACTATCAGCATGGACTCAAGTCACAAATATGTTAGAAGAGAAACAGTAATTGTAAAACAATTGTATGGAATAACAAAATCATAAACGCAAATAATAGTACATTTTTTATAAAGACTGGTTTAAAAAGTGCATTAAATGTCGATCAACTATTTGATAACCCAATTTACGATTTGTATTCCTTTGATAATATATGCTACTTGTATGAAATCCCCTCACAAGAATGCCTTATGTATAACACGATAGTAACCAGTATTCAATCACATATAAAATCTAGTATAAACACAAATGACACACAAAACATTAGAACCCAATTTCTCGAAAAGCTCATAACAAAACAAAAACTGAACAAACTATTATACGGTATTCAAATAAACAACATCATTAACGAACCATCTACGTTCCAAATAAAATTGCAAAATATATTCCAAGAGCATGAATCAAACTGGAAGGAAATATTTATTATGTCTTACAAAATAACAATCGACATCACCCTTAAAAAGGTTCAGTTCAAATACTTTCATCGAATCATCGCGATCAATAAATATCTTTTTAAATTCAAATTATCATTATGTTACTCTACCTTATGTGACTTCTGCGGTGAAAACATCGAAACTATAGAACATCTATTTTGGGAGTGCAAATACATCCAACCTATTTGGAATCAGTTGACATCCTTTCTAGAAAAACAACTACACGTAAAACGATTCTTATTAAATGTTAGTTTTGGAATTAACTTATTTAACGTAATATGGTGAATTTTATAATGTTGATGAGATATTTTATCTTTAACATGGAGTACAGAAAACAAATACTAAATTTAAATTGTTTTATACATAGTCTGAAACTAAAAATCAAGATTGAGAAACAAATAGCCCTCAGTAATGATACATTGCATATCTTTGAACAAAAATGGAATTGAATTAAATTTTCATAATGCTTGTCCACTTATATACTATTCATTTGATGTTAGTTTATCATTTCATATATTATTTTTTATTATTATTTTCTTTTTCAATCTTATAAGATCATTCATGAAATATAACATAACACATAATGATAGAAATATTACAAACCAGGATCAAAAACATTATAAGGCATATTTCCTGTAAACTTTGTTGGAACCATTGTTTGCAAATGAAAAACATGTATGCATACACTATATGCTTTAAAATGAATAAACAATATATTATATCATATAATGCTGAAATACCAACCCCTTATTAATGCAATTTATTTTGAATCAAGAACATGTGGACATTAAAAATAATAAATAATGAATAAAATGCACAAATTCTAGTTCAAACAAATAGTAATGATAATTTTAGTATAAATAATAATGATACTATTACATTCTGGTTATATAAACAATAAATACACCCCATTATAACATACACATAAATAAATAATCAACGAGTAAAACTGGACAAATTTAGTGTTTCTTTAGCGAAATCAATCTCTTGCACGACGGTCACATTACATTCACCTCTGTGTTGGGCTCAGAACGGACTATTGTTATGAAAGCGTCTCATTCATGTCATGATCATTCCAAGCGTTCATCATTGGGGTTACAGTATACTAAACAATCTCTTGCACGACGGTTATATTGCATTCACTGCTAAAAAGAAAACCATCTAATACCATTATATCTTATATCAGTCTTAATTAATTATTATAAAATTGATATGTTTTTTTATGTTACGAAACCAGCATACATAAATACGTCGAAGCAATGCCTAACGTCTCTCAATAAAAAAATATGTACAATTGTTTACATTTGTGAAGTGCGTAGAATGATTCCATCTGTGTAAATGGGCAATAAAATAGTTCCAAAGAGTTGAATTAAGTTTTTGCACGATTTATCGTAAATTTAAAAGTCATATTTCTTAATTTAATGCATGCGATCTTAAATATCCACTCAAATATACATTGAATTCGTTTGTTCGGTTTTACCTATTTGGTAGACAAAATGGCATGCGGAGCCTTACGCAGAGTTGTATGTGAGAGCAAGGAACGACAACTCTGCGTGGAGATTGTAGCGAAATGTAATGTTTTTAGTTTCACTTTCTGTTTGGATAGGGTTTTTTTAACACCGTAATTTCATTTTCAAAAGATGACAATACCGTGGTAAAGTAATTTGAAAAAGGAAATGATATGGCTTAGGTCAAAATACGTAGCAAATGAACGTTGACAGAGCTCTTTATATCAAAGTTTTAGTAGAAAGTATGGCGCTAGTTAAACGCGCGGCTTATAAGGCCTTGTAACAATAGACTGATTTGGGTAGTAAAGTAGTAATACAAGCCAAGATGGCGACCATTAGACACTAGGCCTATCTTGCGGAGGAATCCGGAGATAGCCGATGTATCACAATTGAGACACAATGTTGCAACACAACAAATGCGAGTAAGCGTATTGATATCGGCTTTAACACATAATAACACATAATACGGATCAATGTCATTACACAATCATGAAACAATCTAACATTCATTTTATGTTGTATGTGTTTGATGGTTTTGTTTTATTTCTTTAATTAATTCCTCATATTGTGCTTGAAATACATTTAGTTGTGTGGTCACTACATTTAACGTTGATTTTATCTGCTGTAATTCTGCATATTGTGTTGTCAATACATTTAGCGTTGATTTTATCTGTTGTAGTTCTTGCATAACATTGTGTGGAAATGCTTTCAATTGAGATATACCGAGCTCTTCTAGAATTTTTGTAATAGGAGTAACAACGACAAGTCCTCCATTTAAACCTCCGTCAACTAGCCCAATGCATACAGGTTCACCAGTTCCTTCCCCTTTCACAATTACAGGCGATCCAGAGTCACCATAAACAGCAAACACCTCTTGTATTGGTCGAACAAAGATTTGGTTGTATAAAGTTATCCGCAGATGATCATAATCCCACTTATGTTTATCTGTGCGTACAGTATTAGATGCACACATTTCAATGGTACCCTCTGTGAAACCAGTTGCGCTTCCAACTTTAAAGCATCGGTTGTTGGTATTAAATCTTGTTGGTCCACACGTTTTGCCTGATACGAACTCAAAGTCCGACTCGACTGCTGTAAGAAAACAACATTAGTCTTAGATTAAAATTAAGACAATATGACATTAAGACCATAGATCGCTCACCTGAGAAATTTAAGTAAAAATAAAGATTTTGTTAATATGTTTACGTTGCAAATCTTTATAAATCATGCGATCCTAGGGCGTGATAAGTTTTGACAGCGCTGACATGATATAAATAAAATTAGAGGAAGAAACTATAAACTGTTACACACCAACTATTTAAACCCTGATTCTTGAACTAACTATTATATAAGTCTATATAAATCATTTCATCCCTGAAGCGTACTCAACAGAGTCATAAATGCAACAAACTTAGCAAATAACCACTATACGATGTGAAATGCCAAATAACAAACCACTGGGCCTTGCAATTTCAGAGGAGACGATTTTGTTTTTAAAAAAGTGTTTACAATAAACATTTTTGAAAATCATTTAACCCCTTAGGATGGTCAATTTGAACCAAGAACATGAATGAAAAGGATTTGGTAGAGTACCAACGTGTGACCCTTAACACCAAATATTAAACACCTTAATGTGTAGTTCCAGAGAATATTTTTAAATTTATTTACTATTTAACTCTATATAAAAACTTGTGGCCCCTGGAAAATGACATATTTGCCCCCACGTGCATTATTTGATCACACTTGGTAGAGGACCGCCATCATATATTGCATGACTTAAACCGAACAACAAGTTACCCCCAAAGTTTTGACCACAGGGGCATAATTGGAACATATTATTGAGGGCCACCATTAAATGTTACACACCATATATTAAGCACTTCACCGTTGTGGTTTCAGAGATGAAGATAATATTTATTATTTTTTTACTATTTAAGTTTGGGATCAGGATATGACTCTTGGGGCATTACCAGTTTGAAAACCAATGGTATATTCAATATAAATTAGAGTTGTCTGGAGTGTTTCATAAGCTTAATTCATTACCAGAGTGGTAGGTGACAAATTGTTTTATGATTACAAAACTGTCAACAAAGTTGATAACATCAATAAATATTGTAGGAAAATGTGTTGTAAGATCAATATAATTAACAAATATTGTCTTACATTTTATCCACAAGAATGCAGTGTATGCTAATTGATGGGACAAATGTAATTTATTGTTTTTACACTAGATATCTGTGTTGATATAATTTATAGGGAAACAGGATTGCTTCAAGGCCGTGTCACTTTTATATCCTATGTTAATGATTTGAAAAACAAACTTGGATAAAAAACACCATATTTTTTATAAGCCTAATGACACCGGACTTGATCATCTTGTTTTTTTAGAAGATTTTTAGGCATTACTCTATATTAATCAATGAAAAATGATACGACCCATAGGGCGGGGCAAATTTCCCACACAGACATAATATAACAAGAGATGTGTTTGTCAGAAACACAATGCCCCCTACTGCGCCGCTTTGAAGCCATATATTTGACCTTGACCTTTCACCACTCAAAATGTGAAGCTCCATGAGATACACATGCATGCCAAATATCAAGTTGCTATCTTCAATATTGCAAAAGTTATGAGCAATGTTAAAGTTTTTGGACTGACGGAAAGACAGACGGACGGACTGACGGACGAGTTCAAAAACAATATGCCAACCATCGGGGGCATAACAAACTTGATAAAGATTCGCCATTTGATGTTAAACACAAAAATAAAACCCATAAACATAGAAGAATATAGCAGTTGTTTACTATATAAGACTATATAGATCATGTGACCCTTTGGCTTGGTCAGTTTTGACCCCAAGTGATTAATTTAAACATACTATGAAGAGAACCACCATAAATGTTAGATGTCATATTCAAAACCTATCGGTCTTTAAGAGACGACTATTTTTACCAAATAATATTAATGAAAGCGATTAATGACATGGTGGGTTAATTGTTACCACAGAGAAATTATTAAAGCAACTTTGAAGAGAATCACCATACATTTTTATTCACCAAAATCCGAAGCCTTGACCCTTGCGGTTTCATAGAAGACTTTTAAAGGGATCTTTTCACGTTTTGGTAAATTGACACAATTGAAAAAAGTTGTTTTAGATTCGCAAATTTTCGTTTTACTTATGATATTAGTTAAGGAAACAGTAATACTGAACATTTACCATGGTCTAATATAGAACTTGTATGCATCTTTTGACGATTTAAAAACCTGAAAATTATGAAGCGTTACAACGCGAAACGTTTGAATAATTTGGAGAGTTCTGTTGTTGTCGTTTAATTTTGTGAAACTACAAAGATTGCTTATATAAACTATAAAATACGGCCGAGCGGTCTAATTGGTTTTTACTTTAGGACTCCGGGGGTCACTGGTTCGAGCCCAGCTGCGGGCTACTTTTTTTCCTTTTTTAAATTTTATTCTTGATGTTTTACCGGAGTTTTTTTAGATCCAATGTTACATTTATCAATATAAAGCATTTAATGACACACTTCAAAACATGCCAAAATCTGTGAAAAGGCCCCTTTAAAAGTAATTTTCTGTATAAGTCATGTTACCCAACTTGTCCCCACGGTCATGATTCGAAAACAATTTATAAATGACAAGAAGATTTTAAACATCAAATATTAACGCACTGACCTTTGTGGTTAAAAAAGAAGATTTTTGAAGTTATGATATTTTATATCTATTTTAGCTCCAATGATCTACATATGCAATGGAACGAAACAATTTGAACAACCAAGCAAACAGGTCACACTGTATAGTTAAAGGAATTAAAACAATTAAAATCGGTCAAGGGGAGAAGTAGAAGAAATCTTAAGAACAAAAAGTCACGAATGGTCAACGGTCAAAACGGTATCCTTAAAGCTCACCATTAGCAATATGGGCTAATGTGAACTAAAATAAATAAACTAGTTCTTTGTATTTTTAGTACTTCTTCAAAGAATACATATACATAAAATTTAAATTATATCCCGAATTTTATCATTTTGTCAAAGCAATTTCGAAATAAGATAATACAATTATCATACGGTTTATGCATAACGTGCGTCTTCTAATTGGAAATCATATTAACAAATGCTTTTAATAAAAGTAATATCTCCATAAACAATAACATGCTAACAGTCGGATCTAGGTGTTGAAAATTGTCCGCTATCTGGATGTCTCTTTTCTATCTGCATTAACGCGATTTCAATTCCTGTCTCTGACCCGTTACCTTCCTTATAAATAACTTCAACTATTTGTCCGAATTGAATCAAGTTGTCATTGATTCTAGATGGCTGATGAGTATATTTTGTTGGTGGATCTATTTTTCCCCAAAAGATTCGTCCATTTTCCGATTTACATTCTTCCATCTTAGTAGCACTTATTGCAACATGGGCACACGTAATACCACACATACCATATGATGGATGTTCAATAAATACACCAAGTGTGCCATTTTGATGCCCTTCAATTTTACAACCCATTCTTAATTTGTTAAGCACAAAATCAGCATGGTTCATATATGGCGTAAAACTTCCTTGTCGAATTTCCTCACCGTGATTCATATATGGCGTAAATGTTCCTTCAAGAACTTTCACATGTATGCCGTCATATGATTTTGTAAATGGATCTTCGTCAATTGGTATAAATCCCTTTGCGTGAACATACAAAACTATACACAGTTCTCTTTTTGAACCTTTCTTTTGTATGTTTGAACCTCCTCGTATTACATTAAAATACTTATGTTGTTGCAATAAATCTTCTGTAATATTTAATATGCATTCTTTAAGTCTTTCCATATCTTTGTAATTTTCTCTGTAGCCTTCAGTAATTGCTAGGTCATCTTCACAAATATATGAAGAAACAGTTTTGATAATAGTGTCTACATCAAACTTGACGAGCTGCTGCTGAATATCAGTTATGTTGTCTTTGATTGTCAATACAAAAACAATATTTGCCTCATTTACAATCGTGTATGCAGGATAGCAATCGATCACCCCGTCTACTTGTAAAAAACGTATAGAAATTAGTTTGCAAAATTCTTGAACGTTTTCAGATGCCGACCATATGTCACACACATCTCACGAAGGCGTGTTTTCGTATCGTCGCTGTACGATAAACTTGAAACTTGCTAATTTGATGAAACGCCTATTTATATAATTATATTCAATGGCGTTGTACAAAACATATATATGTACATAAATTGATAAAAAAAAGAGTGATCGATACTATTATACAGCATTAATTAACGGATTAATAATCTAAAATTGTGTGATATAAATAAAAATGCTGTGAGAAACTTAAACAAATCGAGTTCTGTAAAATCTTTGATAAACCAACTTCAAATTGATGATATAATGCATCTCTTCCAGATCAAACTTCAGGAAGGATAAATGATCGCCATTCTTAAAAAATAAAGAAATGTCAAAGCAACAAAAAGAATGATTCCGATATATCACAAAATAAAGAAATCAAGGAAAGTAACTTATCAAGCACAGAAGAAACAGTATACCTATTTAAACATATTTAATTAAACGAGATTCCGTCGAAAGCCTAAGGCTTATTGAGACACTCTATAGTCCGTTTCCTGAGTAGAACTATTAATAGGGGATCTATTACCTGACCACCCGGCCGCTAGGCAGACGAAATATCAACTGCGTCTATCGTGTTTAGTTTTAAAAAACTTGTTTTGAAGTCTATGAAGAGTTTTAGATTATTTCTTACCCTCATTTAGAAACATAAACAACCATTCAAAAAAACTGATATTTCATGTTAAAAATAGTAGCTTAACACTATAAAGATATTTAAAATACTCGCATTTACGCAATATATAAAATTATGACATGTTTTAAAATATTACAGGTGTTTTAATTGAATTAATAAATAACTTAATATTTCATGTCAAGAGGTTCCAAATAGAGAAAGACTGACAGAGAGACAGGCAGGCGGACAGATGGACGGAGAGACAGAAAAATAGAAAATTTATTCAGACTTACACAACACCACTGTGTACGCAGTTTAGACTCAAAACGTCACTGCCGAGCGCTTCAGTAAACATACTAAAACGTTGAATTTCCGTTTGAAATACGTTTGTAATGTTTAAGAAGTAAGCTCCATAAATATATACCCTGTATGGGTACAATAGTTTGCCATAAAAACTTTAATCTTCAGAGATAGCCGAGGAAAACAAAAATCTAGCAGCTTTCTGTGCATACTTTGCAATTTGCTGCCCTTTTTCTTCCTCCATAAATGGTTTTGTATCCTTGATGGATTCAGAGAAACTGGAATGTACCGTTTTGGCTGGCTGTGACTCGACATCAACATCCTTCACTTGCTTCCCACATCTACAGGTAGATATAAACTTGATGTAAACCATTATTTTACGGCTTTTTTCTTATTGCAATATTCATTTTTTATCTTAATTACACTTATATTTCAGACACACTCTTTATCAGCCAAACAATTATGTTTTGTAGCCATGATTCATTTGACACCCGGATTTAACCTTATAATAATGACTCTAACTTTTCTGACTGTTGCATTCTTTCAAAATTCTACCTTTTTGTGTTGATCTGTGGATACATTACATAAGTGTTTTTACAACCGGACAACGGTCATAAAACCTGGCCGATGATTGGAAAAATCAGTGGACCATTAAATTTGCTTTATTTAGGTTCATAGGCATGTATTCCTGATATGCAGTAGATAATTAATGCAGCCTAAGAGGCAGAAGGATCTCATAAACTTTTTAATATACACACGTACGGTAGATATATACAGTTTCAACCGAAAGCTTAATGGGGTAATTCAGTTGAAATTATCGTTTTCAGGAAACAATAATATTGGATATCTTTCAGTAAAACAACATTTAAAAATATGAAGCAGTTTTTAAAAGATGTACAAACATATCTTAAAGTATGGAATGCTTCACACCGTGGTAGTTAATAGCAAACCGGGTAGCAAACGCTATTTATCCTTACGGCGGCATATCTTTTTGATTATAAAATGTTTTAAAGGGGTCACACATTTTCAGACACTGACTTCTGGAGAGTTTTTTTGGGGATCTATATCTATAGTGTTCTCCAGCCTTCCATTACGTGATGCTAGTTAGAGAGTCGCTGTAAATAATTTATTTTTCAAAGTTTTTAACACCTGTGTTAAAGAACATGCAGAACACACTTGTCACAGTTGTAGATACATTATTCCTAATCAAATTGATCAAAATGAATATTGAATAGTAATTAAAGTATTATCGTTAATGTTTTCAAAAATGCTTTCAAACGTCTGACTGTGTGGGAGAAATGTGCACACTTATTTCATATTACAGCATAACATAAATACTTTAAGTTATATACCAGAACACTGTAATAACATAAAATATAGTGGATAATAAACAGAACGCCATATATGTGCGGGGTAAGTTTAATATTGCATACTAATGTATTTGATTTGCATGGAATAATTGCTGTTGATAGTAACGTTACAGCAACGTTTCAAAGTTTCGAAAATGATTACAGATAATCGCTTTAAAGATTGTTTTAATTGAAGAAGATCTTTACAGTATCATGTTTCATACGCTTGATAATTGACCGCTGTTGGCACTTAGGGATAAACAGCAGCCATTAACTGTCACCAACACAAAAGTGAGTGATAAATCGATTTTGACAAATATTCTGTGTACTCGTAATAAAGGGATTATAATGATACAATATGTACTAATCTGGAACATTGTTAATATACAATGAGGCACTAAGACAATACGGCATTCGAAAAGAAAACTCTTTAAATATTTGTGTATTATCATATATCATTTGTTGTTCCTATAATATATTGTTATATGGCTAGAAGTTCTTTAAACATACGTTTTCGTTCACACAAAAACCCAGCTGAATATATAGTATCAATCTTAATACCATGTTGTATTTTCAAAAGATAATTATTCTTAAAAGAATCTATTAAAATGGTAACTTGGCCAACATTTCTTGCTTATATTAATGATCACTAAAATATTTATTTATATACAATTAGAAACAATATCCCGAGGGATACTTTAAGTGGGCAGTGGAAAATCTTCAGTTGTAGTAAAAGGCATATGAACGAATTGTGCATTAGCAACCGCGTTACGCTTGATCGCTATCAAGAGCGGGACTTTCGTAAAGCAACATTTTTAATTCTAAAAGTAGGCAATTTTTCAATGTTTGAGTTCGAGATAAAATGGAGGCATGTGTGACATAATTTTGGCATATTATATATCTTTGTTCTTATCAATTGCATCCATAAAATACTGTTACTAAATAAATATTTACTTGAAAAGCGAAAGAATATGCGATGTTAATATATGTTTTTATTGATGGCGACTACCATTGATATGCCCTTTAAGCCATCATCATAAGTTCGGGAGTTAACAGACCGTACTATCACAGAATTGTTTAGATCAACAAAGACTGGATACATATTTTGCAAATGTATAATACACTTGCAAATTTACACTTTACAAGATCTTAAAATTTTTTTAACTATCATTAAACCATTCTTGTATAAAATTCTTGAGTCGTAATTGTTTTAACCTGATTGATCTAAATTTAAGTTGCTTAATAAAAGAAACAAACTCGGTATAATTTTTCGGATCTGACTTTTGGATCTATGTCAGCCGCCAGATTGTAAAACAACTACGAATGCATGTCTTATCCAAACATATGGTACTTGTTGCCATATTGGTAATGTAAGCATTGTTCATGCACTAAAGAACTTGACTTTTATGGCCTGAGAATAAAATGTCTAAACGTTAACAATGGCATACTATATTAATTATCAATGTGCATAAGGCCCTTCAAAATACATGTAAATATAGGGGATGAAAAATGAGTGTATTAAAACAATGATGCTAAAAGAACAAACATGACTAAACTCACAAATTTAAAAGATGATTGCTTATGTAAGGTGTGTGTGTAGATCATATGACACAGTAGCTTCAAGTTATAAATATTATTTCAATGAGGTAATATTTCATCTAAGTATTTATATGACACATCGTATGATGTCACCTTAAATTTGAGTTCGTAAAATTGCTTTTGGTGTAGTTGCTTATGTGTGTTTCCCCTAAAAGAGGAAATTTTATTTCTAATGTAATTGACTTCTTATCAATCTGCAACTATTAAATGATAAACATACCTCGTATTTGATTTTTTTAATATATTTCTGGATAATATAGCCACTTAAGCATCTATTATATCCGCACCATTAGCTTCAGTATTACTGGATAATAGATGGCATCCATTATTTCTGCAGCGCTTCCACTAGCTTTTCAAAGTTAAATGTCCTGACGTCCATTGATTTAATTTTGAAAGTCATTATTATAAAATAATAAAATAAAGTCCAACGTTTATATCATTATTTTGCTGTGGACATGCGACTTATGAGTTGCATGTTTTACCACATTTTAAAAGGCAAAACATTTGTGTAAGTTACTAAAAAGTTATTTAACCTTGCCTTGATCTAGTTAATTTACTAGCATTTCATTTTATCCCACCACTAAAAATGAATTAATTGTGACCAGTTTTCTCAATAATAGCACCAACAAATATTTTACAAAACATAAGCAGCTCAAGATAAAACTTCAACTGCGTTGATCACTGAATAAATACATTTTCCGATTCCATTCTTCAACAACCAATTACAATTATAATTTCTTATTTTAATATCCAAATATGTCCAATATTGATGGCAACTGTGTTTCACAATTTTATAAACGTCCGATAAATTACATGTAAAAAGCACATTTTTGGGTCGGTATATTCCCATTCAATATGAGCACATCACATAACGCAAGCATCTGGAACATTTGTTAAAGGGATCTTTTCACGGTTTGGTAAATTGACAAAATTGAAAAAAAGTTGTTTCAGATTCGCAAATTTTCGGTTTAGTTATGATATTTGTGAGAAAACAGTTTTAATGAACATTTGCCATGGTCTAATATAGCCATTATATGCATCTTTTGACAATTTAAAAACCTAAAAATTATAAAGCGTTGCAACGCGAAACGATTGAATAATTTAGAGAGTTCTGTTGTTGTCGTTTAAATTTGTGAAACTACGAAGATTGCTTACATTATGCTTGGCAGGATAGCTCAGTTGGCTAATGCGTTTTTACTTCAGGATTCCGGGGGTCACTGGTTCGAGCCCTGCTGCGGGCTACTTTTTTTTTCCTTTTCTAAATTTTATTTTTGATTTTTTACTGGAGCTTTTAAAATTTAATGTTTACATTTATCAATATAAAGCATTAAATGACAAACTTCAAAACATGCCAAAATCTGTGAAAAGGCCCCTTTAATAACAACCACTTAAGAAGTAAATTTACATTTACATTAAAGGATACATGTACCAAATATTTCAGGAAAATTTCTATAACATTAACTGAGTTCTAATTGAATACTCGACACTGCAGATTAAGAACATGATGCTCACGTTTTAGCGCAAATTAAAATATTGCAATATAATATACTTACCGTGGGCGTTGCGAATTTTATTTTCAGAGAGTTTTTTAATGGGAGAAGCCACGGTTAAACAACGGGTTTAGACAAGGTTTGACACACTTACGTATTGATTCATAAATGTGTCCAAGTGAGTGGTAACAAAGTTTCTTTTAAGATTTAACCTACTGACATAGTCTCCCAATTACGAACTTTGCCTAGCTATTGTCTACGTACATTTTGACCCAGTTTCACAAAGAATGAGCCAAAATAAGTTGCCCATAGAGTGGTAAAAAACTAACATTTAACGCAACCATGCGCACGACGCCGGACTTAGACTAATCAATATACTGAGCCTCGAAACAGTAGTCCTCTTCATTAATCCCTTAAATGACGATTCCCCTATTGTAACAACCTTCTCATCATATTTAAAGAACTTGGTCTTCTGGGGCTGTTCAGGTTTCTGGTTATCTTCCCCTGCTGTGTTCTCTATTGGGGTCCCCTCTGATGTTTCCGTGGGAACACTGCCAGACCCAGCAAGAGGACAACCTGAGTCTGAAAAATCATTAGAAGGAGTCTTGTATACTGCTTATGTAAGATGAGCACTTCGTTAACATTTTGGTTTAGACTTATGTCTAAATTACAACATGATGCAAATATAGTATAGAAAAGATAATAATCCCCAAACTGGAGGAAGTAGCAAAACCCTAACAGTAAAATGAGTATTCCTTACATTATCTTCAAACCTGAATAAAACATTAACCTGATATATGTTAAATTCGTAGGGCTTCTTTAAAAAAAAAATGTTTGTGCTACTTATGCGCTTTGTTAATAAGATTTCTGAACATGCACAAACCCAGACCCGCCCCTAGGCAAATGTTTAATTATGTTTAACATGAGTATCAACATTATCATCTACGTCAGTGGTCGAAATTTGCCCTTGTATGTAATCATGTGCTGGTAAATCTATGTTTGTTGGCCTTTCGCTACCTACTTTTGAACACAATTAGGCCGGCTAACTCACTGATAGAGCAATTATCTGAAAATCAGAGAATCACTGGGACGATTCTCAGCTCTGACACATAACGTGTGCACTGTTTGGCTATCGGAATTATATCCAAGGCATTCCACCCTGCCGCTGATTCTGGTATGAAAGTTGTCAATTAATGGCATAATGCACATTTTAAAGATAAACCAGCCAAGCCAGGAATGGTTTTAACAGATTAACTGCCCGCCCTGATATGACTGATAAACTTTTGTAAATTTACAAAAAAAAATCAGAACAAAGAAAAAACATTCGATGACTGCTATGGGGCAGAATAACATACTTGAGGAACCAAGAGTATGATCCAGGGATGCTGTAAATGGTTTATGCCAGACAAGGTTTTATCAGGCATCATCTTCATGCGCAAACATCCTGAACAGAGAAAATTAACTCATTAACATAATAAAAAATGATTGAAACTAAATTATGATTCATAATTTATAATCTACTGTTGCTCGTAAATTACAAACAAACATTGAACTTGAATTTTTATGTTTTTCTGGATAACATAGATACTTGGGAAATCATTATTTCTGGGCAAACAGCCTCATTATTACTGGATATTAGACGACTTTGCTACTTTTGCAACCTACTCATCATATTTAAAGAATTTGGCCTGCTGGGGTTCTTCTGGTTGCTGGTTATCTCCTCCTGCTGTGTTCTCCCATTGAGCACCCTCTAATGTTTCCATGGGAACACTACCAGGGCCAGCAGGACGGCAAACCGAGTCTGAAAAAAATAAGGAAGAGTTTTGTATTCTGCTTATGTTAGGTGATTACTTCGTGACAACTCTGGATCAGGTTATGCCCTGATAAAACCTTGTCTGGCATTAAAACACGTTGAAAATATAGTATAGAAAAGAAGAAATTCCGCTACCTGGAGGAAGGAGCATCAATCTTTCATTTAAATTATTATTACTACCCTTACCTTAAAACCTGAATAAACACTAACTTGGTATATAGTTTAAACTGTAGGCCCGTACGGGTACTTTAAATAAAAAGTGTTTGCGATTCGTATGTATCTTGTAAAGCAGAATTCGGTACATATTCAGAATCAATATATACCGGCCCCTAAAAAATGGTGCTCTATGCTCATCATGAGCTGATTTTGGTATGGAAGTTGTCAATTTATGGCATAATAATGGGCACATTTTACAGATAAACCAAACCAGCCATCACAAGAATGGTTTATAAAGATTAACTGACCGCCCTGATATGACTGATATACTTTTGTAAATTGACAAACAAACTTTCAGGACAAATGAAAAACTTTCGATGACAGCTATGGGACAGGATAACATGCCTGAGGAGCCAAAAGTATGATCCAGGGGTGCTGTTAATGGTTTATCGTTGTCTGCATCATCTTCATGCGCCAACAACCTGAACAGAGAAAACAAATTAACAAAATAAACAAAAATGATTGCTTGAAAATTTATATATGAAATATAATTGCTTGAATGGTATAGAAATAATATTTCCAGATTTCTGAGCTTTTTTAGAGTGTAGTTTATTACATAAATATTACACAACATGTGACAATGGGTATGGTTACTATCGGTTGTTTAATATAATGTTCAATTTGTTACTGTGGGTATAGTATACGCTTAATTTTAAGCAGACCAGGTATTTAAGGCAGCTGATTTAATTTATGGATAGTTCAATAATAAAGGTATGGTTTTATGGAATGTAACAAGCTTAATTTTTATTTTGGGATGAGTAAAAAATCCAAACTAGGTATCAGGATACCTTTATCTGATATCTAAGTTTATGTTGATATTTTTTATACTTTCAATAATCTTTAAAAACAAACATCATAAACTTTGATAAAAATATGTGCTGTTTGTTACCAAGATAATACACATGATTATTATTTTCAACGATTTATTTCGTTAAAATAAAAATTTTCGTGTTTATAAGAAAGATATAAAATCATGCCTAGTACGTTATTTCATTAAAAAAAGATGAGGCAAATGTAAAAATAATAACCAGCTACAATATATATGCGCACAAACAATTTTAAAACGAACTCCTGATCAATCAAACATTTGTGTCAACAAATTTCACAAGCACAAGAAGACGCTATGTTGCTTGAGTAAATTAAGAAGAAGGAAGAGAGAATAGTGAAACATTTTTATTAAAACCACAAATAGTAAGTACATATTCTGCAAACCAGGTGTGAAATTGAACGTTAATTAATATAACCTGCATTTAAGTCGTTGAAATTACTTGTTTTTATTTGTCTACGTCTTTCCGGGTTTTCAATTGTATGTTACATGTTTATTGGACAGTATGTAAACTAACATAGTCACAAATAAGATAAACATTTAAAAAGATCAATTAACATAGAATGTTGAACTTGTTGATCCTGACATTCTGCAAAACAGTAAAGCCAAATCTTTGTATACACTGTCATAAACGTTTTCACACCTGAATCATTTAATTTTTGTTTTGTATTAATATAACAAATATTATTTGAAAAACTGCTGAAAATATTAATCTGATTTGCCTGAGAACATGTGTTGACACTGATATATTGGTTAATTGAACCAATTTGACCATTTCTAGTAAACTATAGCGAAGAACAGGCCATACAATTACATAGCGAGACGTGAATTCAAACAACACATTAAAGGATAAATCTCAGCCTGCAAAGGATGCGCATTATGCAGATTTCGGTAAAGATAAACGAGAATAAACAACGTGTGATTTACAAAAGGAGCATTTTCCTTAAATCCCGTATTCTGATCCTTCGTTTAACTCTCTGGAAACTTAACAAGTTTGATATATAGAGAATACATGGTTGGTGCCGAGATGGAGAAAGTTTATCCGGTGAGGCTTAGAAAAAGAAAAAGCGAGCCCTTTTTTTCTTTTTCGGGCCGAACCGGATAAACTTTCTCCATCTTGGCACCAAACATGTATTCGATTTATCCTGCTTCATTTTAATTTGTGTCTTTAACACATTTTATCAATGACAAATGATTAATCGACATAACACAATAATTATTCGAGTCGGGCCTCCAACATGTTCACAACATTCCTTTCGACCAAATAACTACCGATTGTGACACGTAAAAAATAGTTCCACAATAAACTGTTCTTTTTAATAATTTATAGGAAATATATATATATAATATATATAAGATATGAAAAATTAATTCAGAATATAATATGTTTATTTCCTAGAAATTAAAAAATAATCAACATCAAAACAAAAACTCAATTTTTGTTCAAGTTCAAGTTCGTTGACTGAAACAAGTGTTTGTTAAAACGGATGAACAGTGAGTTGCAGTAACTTTTACAATTCACGTGAATTATTTCATGTAAACTAAAAAATTGTGGATATTAACAGTTGCGCCTGCAAATAAGGATTGGACGCTTTGATTGATTCGTCCATCCATGTTTACGGAGACGTTTGAAGCTGCTGTCACAGTGGGAGTCCCAGAAGATGGCAGATCACAGGCAGCAGTATCATAAATTTGCCCCCCCCCCCCCGGGACCCTACCTCCCCCCGAGCTTATCCAAGGGGTTCCAGATTGTTAAATGTATACACATTGTGTATGGTTTGACTTTTCAACAACAAATATTGACAAAAATACACAGTTTGAAAAAATAACCCTCGTATAGGTATTATATATACACAAGGTATGACACGTACTATATGTCTATTGCTGAAAGATTGTGGAACACTGGACGTGACCTTTTTCACCGAAAACACACATGTTCCCAAGCAGTTGCCGACAAAATGCAACTGGATTCGCTAAAAGACAGTTAAAGCAACGTGATTACACAACTAACCGATCTCCTGCTCGGCTAATAACTTTAATATTCAATTAAATTTGACATAATACCTATACGAGGGTTATTTTTTTCAAACTATGTTTTTTGTCAATATTCGGTGTTGAAAAGTCAAACCATACACAATAGGCGTACATTTAACAATCTGGAACCCTGGGGTAAACTCGGGGGGGGGGCAAATTTATGATACTGCTGCCTGTGTGGCAGATTTGAGACGTGTACTGGACGAACATGTGGGTCAGTTGCTTCGGGGAGAAATGAAGTTTCCTGTTGTTGGAGATGCAGTGATTCTTGAACATCAGATGAGGTACATTTTTTTGTGATGGTCGTCATGCTTTCATTTTTCACCATTTTATTGTTAGTTTTATTTAAAATTTCTGAAATTTGGCGATGTTTTGTTTTTGACAGTGAAGAGTAATTCAGGACAGATTGCATGTTTTTATGTCCAGATATCTGAATAACGTCCGTCGGTGCTATACCATTGTCCCTAAGTTTTGAGACTAATGTCTTCCGTGTTGCATGGTTCGTAAGTTTCTTGTTTTTGTCAAGACCAGCCTCCTTGCACATAACTTTCAATAATTTTCCAAGTTTTTTTTTCGTACTCTATTTTTTGTAAACCATTTGTCATCTTCATTGGTGGCAGGAATTGTTCTAGGGGCCAAATAAAATGGATCTTCAGGATTCAAAAAATCTTCAGGTTTTTTAATAGCATGTTAACAGGGCATCTCTGTGGATTGCTGGTCGCCCGAACTTTAGGCCTTACTTTCCGGAAATTGGACACAATATCGCCTGTGCGAGTTTTTGTCTGCCTTTCAATAATTTGAAGGTATTCAACCCCATTTGAATCTTTCTTAAGAGTTACATCACCCCATCTGTAAGTGAAAATTGTTTCCTGATAAGTAAGGTAACCTTGTATAAATTTAGTTTAAAACAGTATGACTAAACACTGAAAACCTATGAAAACCCAGACCAAACCAAACTTTGCATCTGTTTTCAGGTCGTATTTGTAGGTGTTCGCTTAAACATGATGTTTAAAACTTTTAAAGTGATAAATTATTTTTAAAAATATTTAGTTTGTAACGGGTATGTTGGCTCTTGTTAGTTTTCTGTGTTTAATTACTTGCAATCCTTTAAATTATGTTTATAATGGTTCAACTTCAGAGCTTTTCCCCTGTTTTTGTGAAGCGGCCTTGGCCCCCTCATTTTGTGAGAAAATGAGTCGCAAACTAATGACAATTGTGAAAAAATGAGTCGCGCACTTTCTAAAATTGTGAAAATTTGAGCCACAAACTTCTTGAAATTGTGAAAATTTTAGTGGAAAACTTCTTGAAATTGTAAAAATTTTAGTCGCAAATTTTCCAAAATTGTGAAATTTGACTCACAAATTTCTCAAAATTGGGAAAATTTGCCATTCTCACAGAAGGAAAAAAAGCCCTGATCTATTGTTATTATAATCATGTATTCACTGCAATTATTTTGCAATATTATTCAATAATAATAATATAAGCATGTGTTTTGAAATCTATAATAGATCTAGGGAAACATATTTAAATATTTTTTTAGCACCGTTTAAATGTAACTATTATAGATATTTGTCAATTTTTAAATTCCCTTTTTAATGGAAACTTTTATTTTATTAGAGGAATTGAATTTTTTTTATTTCGAATACATAATAGTGAATTTTATTGAGACGCATCAAATGACAGATGTTGTCCATGGGAGTTTGATTAATTTTATTCTATTTTAATTGTAACTTATTAGATATCAGTGATTTTATTTGTCCTTTTGGAAAAAGTACCGGTACCAGCCCAATCAGGAAAATATCTGTTAAAAAACCCTGAAATCGCAAAAAGAATTCATATCGGGAATTGGTGTTATTTAGTTTTGGCTGCCGCTACAAAAGACTTACAGATTGTTATATAAGTGTTTTCAAGTTGTCAAAATTATATTGATTTAGGTTCAAGCCAAAGAGCTGCATAAGGAAACTATCAAAATGTTACATTTATATAAAAATAATAATAATAATAATAAATTGGGATTTTTTTACAGCATTGAAATTGGGATTTTATGAAGAAAGTTCCATTTTCTGGTACGTTATAAAAGGATAGCTTAATTGCTGGATAGTGTTATCATGCTACATCTGATAGTTATTGCTGATATATTTAATACTTATTGCAAAATTGCCATTAAATTGTAAAATCAGTTCTGTAGTTCAATGGAGAACAACCTGTCTTCATAAAGATAGGGATATCCAAGTTCACATCTCAGCAGAAAATTATACTTGACTTTGCAATAAGACAGTTCAATATAATATTTGATAAATAAGTGTCTGTTTTGGGGATAATTACCTCAAATTATAATTCTCCGTAGTTCCTCGTAATCCAAGTGAAACACAATTGTTGAACCACAGTGTGTTTAATAAAGCCTTTCGCGATGTACCGCCCAGGATTCCACGGTCATAGAGTATATCGATTTCTTCGTCACTTATTAGATCTGTGGAATTTGGTTTGTTTCCCTTTCCCATTTTTTTAGAGTTCTTTGTTTTGCCTTTAAAGCATCCCTTGTCAGCTGAAAGTGATTGGTGTTGGTTTCTTGCATTATTTGCACAGGATATTTGTTGCGTTTGAGTTTCCGGTCGATGCTTGAGATCATGTTTCTTATTGTGCTTGGTTCATATTCCGAACCATCACATTTTCTAACTGAAAGAACATAATTTGCCAAGTATTCGTCCAACATATCGGGGCCTATGTCATGTATTTCCCTTTTTTCTTGTTTTGTCAATAAGAATCTTTTGAACTTGTTTACATCGATCATTGTTTTCTTTAGAGTGTTCTTGTTGTCCGCTTGACATATTTGTTGTTTTTCTTCATCATATGTTAGTTGTTTAAAACAGTCCTTTACATTGAGGGTAGAGGGCTTGTTAACTGGAGAGGTATTTATCTGATCAATTTCGGAGGGCTCATGGCAGTCAAAGTCATTAAAATCAATGTCATACATTGTTTGAAAATCAGATAGACTTATTTCAGTGACATTTGTTTTTAAGTTTTCAACATTGTTAAGACCTACATTTTCAATGTTCACCATGCCTGTAGAGTTTTCCTTATTGATTTCATCCTTCATGTTATTATCAACATCTTGTTCCTTATTTTTGACAGTTGCATCTTTATTTTCTTCACTTTCAGCCATTAAATCTCCCCAACTTAAATCAAAATACATTTGATCAATATAGTCCGACATTTTTCCAGTCAAATATAGTGTTATTTTATTTTATTTAAATTTTAATGATATTTCTTTGGAAAAAAATTGCAGACGACTGAAAAAGTATATTGTGTGTATTAGTGGAGTGTAACCTTTCTATTTATATAAAGAAACGCCGTATATTGAAGGTTATGTGTAAATAAATTTAAAGGCAAAATTACTTCATTGCCATATGTTTGCTTAAATTTTACGCATTTATTACTTTTAAGATCATTTTGTTTGTACAAAATTATTTGCAAGAACACTCGCATGTACATTTTGTAAAAGGTCAAAAGCTATAACGTTTTGATCGGCGCGTAGGAATACGTTATACGGTTAGATCGCGGTTCCGTGAGGTACTGCCGGAGATCAACTAGTTTATCCGACCCTGCTTTATTCGGTCAATGTTTGCAACAGAGGCAGGATAAATCCGTATATTTGATACCTCCATTTATTTTTAGCAAGCTGAAACCAATTAAATTGAAAACATGTCGATCATTATGACCAGTTGTTCTTTTGGGACATCTGCAAAAGTTAAGACATGTATTATCTTACCCTTTACATACCATGAACAATGAATTAAAACTAAAGCTATTTGTATGTCATCATTTGGAGGGCGCTTTCCTAGAGAAATACTTAACACATGATCTTTTTATAAGCTTATAATTCCATGGCAGGCTAGACACCTACATTTTGTGTCTTTGCTATGCTTTTTCACTGAATACAATGATATAATAAATAAAATCGTTGATTAAAAATAGAATAAATTCACACTTATTTTTATTGATCCACTATCCCCTTCAACGTAGCATTGTATATAACAAGAGCTGTCAAAAGAGCTGATATGATGATTGAGAAGACATTATTGATTATTGATCGTGAATATCTGAAATAGTAACACAGTTAGTTAATTTTAACTGAAAGTTTAGATCATTCAAAAGAAAAATGGCCATGACACAAAACAAGATTTTACTTGTGTTCTCAATTTTTTTTTCAAATTAAATACATCTGCAAATAATAAAGGTTTGCACATATGATACCACCAAAATAAGGTCACAGAAAAAATCTCCATCAAAACTCCAGCTAACGAGCTGAAAATGTGTCCAGATTTTAGCAACAGCGACCTTTATCTTTATCTCAAAATGCATTCCCATGCTCAATCCACATGTATGCTAGCTACACACCAAATATCAGCACCATTTCTAAACAAGAGGGCCAAGATGGCCCTAGTTCGCTCACCTGAGAGGAGTTGGTTCATTCAATCTTTACCAAATGTCAAACTTGACCTAGATATTGTCCAGACAAACATCCTGGTCAAGTTTCATCATTATTTCATCTGCGATTCATGATCAATGTACCTATGAAGTTTCGTGATCCTAGGCGTTAGCATTCTTGAGTTATCATCCGGAAACCATTTTTCTAAGTTGAGTCACCGTGACCTTGACAGCCATAGTGTGAATACTTTTTTGGCACTGTGACCGTGACCTTTGACTTAGTGACCTGATAATCAATAGGGGTCATCGGCGCGTCATGATCAATATACCTATGAAGTTTCATGAACCTAGGCATAAGCGTTCTTGAGTTATCATCCAGAAACCATTTTACTATTTCAGGTCACCGTGACCTTTGACCTTATAGTGACATGAAAATCAACAGGGGTCATCTTCGAATCATGATCAATGTACCTATGAAGTTTCATGATCCTAGGCATAAGCGTTCTTGAGTTATCATCTGGAAACCATTTTACTATTTCGGGTCACTGTGACCTTGACCTGTGACCTAGTGAACTGAAAATCAATAGGGGTCATCTACGAGTTATGATCAATGTACCTATGCAGTTTCATGATCCTAGGCATAAGCGTTCTTGAGTTATCATCCGAAAACAATTTTACTGTTTCAGGTCACCGTTACCTTGACCTTTGACCTAGTGACCTGAAAATCAATATGGGTCATCTGCGAGTCATGATCAATGTACCTATGAAGTTTTATGATCCTAGGCCTAAGCGTTCTTGCGTTATCATCCGGAAACTATTTTACTATTTCGGGTCATTGTGACCTTGACCTTTGACCTAGTGACCTGAAAATCAATAGGGGTTTTCTGCGAGTCATGATCAATGTATCCTGGAAGTTTCATGATCATAGGCATAAGCGTTCTTGAGTTATCATCCGGAAACCATTTTACTGCTTTGGGTCACCGTGACCTTGACCTTTGACCTAGTGATCTGAAAATCAATAGGGGTCATCTGCGAATCATGATCGATGTATCTATGAAGTTTCATGATCCTAGGCATAAGTGTTCTTGAGTTATCATCCGGAAACCATTTTACTATTTCGGGTCGTGACCTTGACCTTTGACCTAGTGACCTGAAAATCAATAGGAATCATCTGCGAGTCATGATCAATGTACCTATGAAGTTTCATGATCCTTGGCATAAGCGCTCTTGAGTTATCATCCGGAAACCATCTGGTGGACGGACGGACCGACATGAGCAAAACAATATACCCCTCTTCTTCGAAAAGGGGGGGGCATAATAAGAAAACTGCCGATCATGAAAATTGGGCCAAAAATTTGACTTCTACTGTGTTCACATGTTTTCACTATAAACATATAGAGAAAAATGCCCCGCCCACTGGCGGCCATGTTTTTTCACCGATCCCGACCATTTCCAAACTCGTCCGAGATATCAATAAAACCAATGTTTTGACCAACTTTCATGATAATTGGGCAAAAATTGAGCCTTCTAGAGTGTTAACAAGGTTTCTCTTTAGCCAAATAGGGAAAACTGCCACTATATACATATAGTGAAAAATGCCCCGCCCACTGGCGGCCATGTTTTTCACCGATCTCGACCATTTTCGAACTTGTCCGAGACATCAATTGAACCAATGTTTTTACCAACTTTCATAATGATTGGGCAAAAATTGTGACTTCTAGAGTGTTTACTATGTTTTTCTATAGCCAAATAAGGAAAACTGCCCCGACCACTGGCGGCCATGTTTTTAACGGATCGGAACCACTTTTGAACTCAACCAAGATATCATTAAGACAAACATTTTGACAAAGTTACATGAAGATTGGGCATGAAATGTGACTTCTACAGTGTTGACAAGGTTTTTCTTTTTTTTGACCTATTGACCTAGTTTTTGACCCGGCACAACCCAGTTTCGAACTCGGCCGAGATTTCATTGGGACTAAGCTTCTGACCAAGTTTCATGAAGATGGGACAAGAAATGTGGCCTCTAGAGTGTTTACGAGCAAATGTTAACGGACGGACGGACGGACAGACGGAAAGACCCACGAATGATACTTTGTGTGTCTAATATTTTGTGGGATTATCAAAATCGTATTGTGGGTGTTTTAATTTTTGTTTCTAACGAAAGATACATTGTGTGTTTTTCAGACTTCTGTGTCTATTTCACTGTGTGTCTTTTCATCCAAATAAATTGTGGGATCATTTTATGGCTAATAAAGAGTTACAACTCCACTGGAAAACTATGTATTTAACACAAACACCAACAAATGACACATATGTTAGAAATGTTCAATACAAACATATTGTATCAAATAACTGTCACGAATGCATACTTTTATAAATGTAAACTACCGGTAATACAATCAAGTATTTGCAATCTATGCTAGTGCTCTAAAGAAACAATACAACACTTATTCTTTGATTGTAGACAAGTTCAACCATTGTAATCACATTCCCCAAAAATTAAGCAAAAGGAATATTGACATAAGTTTCCTTTATCATGTTCAAAAATATTATAAATGAAATTATCCGCATTGTTCATCAAATTGCGCTTCACCAGAACTAATTGGATTCACACATTAAAAATGGCAAAATTTCATAATGTAATTTCTTCTCTTTCTCACTTCAGCCGTACAAAACCACATAAACCATCACACACCAAGACCATGGTTACCCACCAATTCAACATACATTCAGGTACATTTACACAACATGACTTAAAACTACACATTTTTTTATTTTTCAGAGGTGTATGTAAAGACATATAGTAGATATTTTGCCTGCAAAATAAAATTGTCAAAAGTAATGTGCATCATTGGTCTATTCAAAACAATGTTGCAAACCAGTAAATGACAAAATGCAGGCATACTGGACAAACTTTGATAGCATAAGATTAACAAAATGGTTGTGGGATGTCACTAATATAAACCTAATATCAATTATTGTGGGTCATAAAAGAAAGATATAATGAAAATGTTACTGAAAAAAATATGACCTTATTCTTAAACAAAAAATCCGTCTCTGTAGGATGAGTGTAAAGATTAGTAAATATCAGATTTAACTATGTCTGAAAATGGATTTTACTGCAGCAGAACAAAATGGAACAAAATAAAACAATTGAAAACGAGGGCTGTCAGAGGACAGCGCTTGTCAACTTTTCTGAATACTTGTCACATATTTGCTCAGATCACATGTTAATTTTCAATATGTTCAAGCTTTTGTAATGAAAAACTTACATTGAAAAATACAAATAACATTTTCCCAAAGTTATTTGTGATTTATAAAAAATTTGACCACAGCAAATGCCGCGGTGGGTACAATAGCTCTCATTTTCTTTGAAAAGTTGAGCTAAACAACACCTAGGGAAAGTCAAACAAATATTGAAATTGAATGTCGTATTCCTCTACAGACTAAGTATAAATCCTATTTACAACATGTATAGACAGTTAATATGTAAAAAATATATCTCCATTTACCTATACACACACATGACATGAACTTCAGAACTAGATGTCTGTCGAGCCCAGTGTCAATAAAGCAAAGTTGGTATCCTGTTTGGACACAGACACAATTAATAACAAAAAAAACAAAAAACGTTACAAAAACCAACAAGAAATATTTGTTTAAAAAAAGTGTCAATGCATAATGGATATACAGACCGGACAAGGTGTAAAATGCTAATTTTTGACCTTTGAACTCTTATATCGACTTGAGCGACTAAATCTGAGGCAATGAAAAGCCTGTTTATGAAAACGACGAGCCAATGAACACCAGGCTTTCTAATCGACGCATGAGCGTACACCCGCGTGTTGGACATGTGGCTTTTTTGTGTAGTGGTACTGTCAAACTCGCAGAACCCATACAACGGATTTATATTTGACGATATTTGAAGTGTGACCTTGACCTTTGAGATAGAGACCTGGATCTTTCGTGTTGCACACCAGCTCATGGTGTTTAACAATTATGCCAAGTTGACTCACTGACAAAAATCATTCCAATCATACTGGTAAACATTCCCATTAGACAAAAACTAATTGTCAGTGTTTTATTCAACTGCCTTGTCCTTTTAAAATATTACAAACCAGTAACTGTAAAACAAAAAACATGCTTAGGGTGTGTGCATATGTATTTTGTACTAACAATTTCAAACAAAAAATGTCTAGACAACTCTTACAAAGTTTCCTTAAGATTTGTCAAACTAAATATTATCTTGAAAAAAATGGATCAAAACTGTGTCTTTAAGCATATTTACAATTAATTTTGTAAATTTTTGCACACATTCTAGCTTTTGGAACCACATGACCCAGATTCCATATCGGTCTTGCCAAAACATTTTCTTTAAGTTTGGACCATACATATGGCAGCTTAAATTACATATTATTAGCGACTTTTGGAAAGGACACACAATCTACTTTTTTACATATCAAAAACCACAGGAGAAAAAAGAATCTATTTTGAAAAATATTTCTTCCTGAGTAGTGACAAATAGAGCTTGCTTCTAAAATTCATTTCTGACCTTATGTTCATAACATGTGTTTTTATTATATGCCTTAAACTTTACTTATATTATTTGTTAACTGAAATCAGGTATATAAGAAAACAAGGGCTGTTTGTAAAACATGCAGGCCCATCATATGGGCTGTCCGATGTAGTGGCAGCCATTGTGTGAAT
The DNA here is from genome assembly GCF_020536995.1 of Dreissena polymorpha. Classification (NCBI taxonomy): domain Eukaryota; kingdom Metazoa; phylum Mollusca; class Bivalvia; order Myida; family Dreissenidae; genus Dreissena; species Dreissena polymorpha. The sequence continues at coordinate 67,331,292 of NC_068356.1, forward strand.
ACGTTTTTTGTCACTGTGACCTTGACCTTTGACCTAGTGACCTGAAAATCAATAGGGGTCATCTGCGAGTCATGATCAATGTACCTATGAAGTGTCATGATCCTAGGAATAAGCGTTCTTGAGTTATCATCCGGAAACAATTTTACTGTTTCAGGTCACCGTGACCTTGACCTTTGACCTAGTGACCTGAAAATCAATAGGGGTCATCTGCGAGTCATGATCAATGTACCTATGAAGTTTCATGATCCTAGGCGTAAGCATTCTTGAGTTATCATCCGGAAACCATTTAACTATTTCGTGTCACCGTGACCTTGACCTTTGACCTAGTGACCTCAAAATCAATAAGGGTCATCTGCGAGTCATGATCAATCTAATCATGAAGTTTCATGATCCTAGGCGTATGTGTTCTTGAGTTATCATCCGGAAACCATTTTACTATTTCGGGTCACCGTGAATTTGACCTTTGACCTACTGACCTCAAAATCAATAGGGGTCATCTGCAAGTCATGATCTATCTACCAATGAAGTTTCATGATCCTAGGCGTATGTGTTCTTGAGTTATCATCCGGAAACCATATTACTATTTCGGGTCACCGTGACCTTGACCTTTGACCTAGTGACCTCAAAATCAATAGGGGTCATCTGCCAGTCATGATCAATCTACCTATGAAGTTTCATGATCCTAGGCATACGCGTTCTTGAGTTATCATCCGGAAACCATTTTACTATTTCGGGTCACAATGACCTTGACCTTTGACCTAGTGACCTCAAAATCAATAGGGGTCATCTGCGAGTCATGATCTATCTACCTGTGAAGTTTCATGATCCTAGGCCTAAGCGTTCTTTAGTTATCATCTGGAAACCACCTGGTGGACGGACCGACAGACAGACCGACCGACCAACCGGTGCAAAGCAATATACCCCCTCTTCTTCGAAGGGGGGGGCATAATAAATAAGGTACATTCCAAAAGCATCGATGAAGCAAAAAGGAAAATATTGTATCTAAGCTTTTGTATAAGCATTTTTAACGTTTTATAATATACCAGATTCTTTTCCACCTCTAGACATATAAATAGTAAAGTTTCAATTCAACAAATAAAATGCTCACGCAAAAATTACAACTTGCATACAAACATCACCCATATTTGCCAAGTCACTGTCACATGAACTTTTCAATGTCTCTAGAAGGTATTCTTATAATGTTCCATCCGAGTACCGGTAGTAAACAACATGTTTTTATTTTGTCTAATGATTCATTGCACTAATTTTCTTAATTATCTTGTCGTTTGACCTTTTCAAAATTTGCCCATTTTTTTACCACTTTTCTGTTTGGCATCTTCAACCTGCGGTTTCCGCGGAAAAATTCCAATTTTTAGATATTCACTAAAGTAAGTTTTTATTTCCCCTTTTTCTACCTCTGTGAATTTCTGACGTTTTGCAGCCTTTTTTTTTTGGGGGGGGGGGGCTTCCTTTTTCTCTTTCCCTCAAATTCCTCTTCATCCTCATCTGATATAGTGTGGTCATCTTCGTCCATGCTTCTGAAAAGGTTACAAAGAATACTATTCAAATAGAAGCAAGCAACACTAATTCAAAACTTATTACAAAATATATAGTCCTTATTTCTGACAACACACACTACAGTGGTGATAATTAAACAAGGGCTGTTTGTAAAATATGCATGCCCCCCATATGGGCTGAGAGTTGTAGTGGCAGCCATTGTGTGAATACGTTTTTTGTCACTGTGACCTTGACCTTTGACCTAATGTAAGATATCATCCGGAAACCATTGTACTCTTTCGAATTACTGTGACCTTGACCTTTGACCTAGTGACCTGAAAATCAATAGGGGTCAACTGCCAGTCATGATCAATGTACCTATGAAGTTTCATGATCCTAGGCGTAATGAGTTATCATCCGGAAACCATTTTACTATTTCGAGCCACTGTGACCTTGACCTTTGACCTTGTGACCTAACAAGAGCTGTCAGAGGACAGCGCGCTCGACTTTTCGAGTGCTTGACAGTATAACGTAAGCCATTATGGGGAAATTGTTCATATTCAATAATTCATAAGACGATCTTACAAAAATAAAAAAAGGATTAAAAAAAATAATTGGGGGGTTAGGGGGGGGGGGGGTAGGGGGTGAGAGGAGGAATATATTGTGGGGTGTGGTAATTTATTAGATGTTTAAAAAAATAATAAAATTGGGGGTGTGGGGTAGGGAGAGTGAGAGGGGATATAATGTGGGATGTGGTAATTTATTAGATGTTTAAAAAAAATGGGGGGGGGTGGGGGGGTAGGGTGGTATAATGTGGGGTGTGGTAATTTATAAATGTTTGAAAAAATATATATATATTTTTGGGGGGTATGGGGAGTAGGGGGGTGGGGGATGAGAGGGGGGGTATTATGTGGGATGTGGTAATTTATTAGATGTTTAAAAAAATTAGGGGGTGGGGGGTAGGGGGGTAGGGGGGAGTGAGAGGGGGGTATAATGTGGGGTGTGGTTATAACTAAGATGTTTTAAAAAAACAAAAAGGTTTTTTTTTTGGGGGGTGGGGGTAGGGAGGGGTGGGGGTGAAAGGGGGGTATAATGTGGGGTGTGGTAATAAATTAGATGTTTAAAAAAAAATTGAGGGCGGGTAGGGGGGTGGGGGTGAGAGGGGGGTATAATGTGGGGTGGGGTAATTAATTAGATGTTTAAAAAAACAAAAAAAAATGGGGGGGGGGGGATCGGGGTAGGGGGGAGTGAGAGGGGGGTGTAATGTGGGATGTGGTAATTTATACGTTGTTTAAAAAACATTAATTTTTTTTTGGGGGGGTGAGGGTAGGGGGGTAGGGGGAGTGAGTTTAATGTGGGGTGTGGTTATTTATTAGATGTTTAAAAAAAAATTGGGGGTGGGGGCTGTAGGTGGGGGTGGGGGTGAGAGGGATGTATAATGTGGAGTGTGGTAATTTATAGATGATGTTTAAAAAAAAATGGGGGTGAGGTTGGGGGGGGGAATATAGGTTGGGGTGATTTTGGTAAACAAATAGGCAAAATATAAAAGCAATATGTCAAGGGACACTGAAAAAAATAATAAATGATCTCACACTGACATGAACAAATATCCTCTATTTATTAAACATGAAATTTAAACTTATTGCATTTGTTTCCCCTGTACATAAGAAAGATATAATAGTGTATTACCTCCCCTGTCCTGCTTCTATTTATATTAATCAACAAAATTAAACATTAACACAATATTTAATATACAAAATATACAAAAAATCTCATATTCTGATAATATTTTTACTGATCCACTTTATTTTACTCAAATGATGATGTTTCATAGGACTGATAATTATAGATTTAGGATTACAGACCAGTTGCTTCAGTTATATTGTTCAGAGTTCGCCCTGTTGGCCGCATATGCGTTCTTAAGTTATAATCCAAAAACCATTTTACTATTTCGGGTCCTCTGTCAGCAGCTGGAGCGTGCTCGTCGCGACCGAGGCCAGGAGCCGCCTGCAGAAGATTGATTCTCGCGGCTTGATCTTCTGCGGATGGCTCAGCAAATCCAGCTGAGTCCGTCACCCTCGAGCCGGACGTCTTCTTCAATGCTGGGACTGCTGTCTTCTCCAGGATGCAGCGGACCTGACCAATCCGCTGTTTATCGTCGAGAGCTCGCCTGCCCGTACCGGTCCAGAGGTCCCGTCTGTAGAGGGACGGGTACGGCGGGACAGCAGGACCACCAGTGGAAGGACTTACGGGACGGACTCGGGGTTCCTTCGTTATGGGAGGGAACTCATGAACTTCGAGGGTGTGGCTTTAAAGAGGGACCCCGGGGCGGCGGTACCTAGTGCGCTCAACGCGCTGGGGAAACCGTCTCGGGGACGAAGACGACAGCCGGTGACAGCGAGAGGGGCCATAAAGGAAGAGCGGTGCTTGCACTCCCTTGGCGGAGGCGTCCAGACAAGAATTTATCTTGAGATTGTCTCCCCTGAAACATCACAGGGGCAGGTCGATACCAAATGTAGTCGCGAAGACGCGGGAACAACCTGTAAATAACCTACAACAACACACACACACTATTTCGGGTCACCGTGACCTTGACCTTTTACCTAGTGACCTCAAAATCAATAGGGGTCATCTGCGAGTCATGATCAATGTACCTATGAAGTTTCATGATCCTAGGCCCAAGCGTTCTTGAGTTATCATCCGAAAACCACCTGGTGGACGGACCGACCGACAGACCGACCGACATGTGCAAAGCAATATAACCCCCTATTCTTCGAAGGGGGGCATAATCAATAGGACACCGAGGATTCTGCTATTTTGGTCTTCTCAGATGAGCTTGTTCAGCATAAATTTCCAAAACATGACCAAAAAGCAACCGATTTTCTAATAGACAAGATTCACATCAAATATCTAAGCCCTAGTTCTTGCTCTATCAGAAAAGGAGTTTTCTCTATGCTCACAATGAGCATTTTGTAATCAGATGAGCTGAAAAGTAGTAGTGAGATCTTAGTAAGCCATTTGAAAAAGTAAGAAAAGTAAAAACACTGGAAAGTGCAACTTAGCTAAAAAAACAATGATCTCCAATGTGGATATTAAAGTTCATTGTTTCATTTTTTTGTGTAATTTAACTAACCCATAGCCATATGGGGCATCAAGACTTGTGTGCTAAGCATCGACTTCTGCTTGACCTTCAAGACTTGTATACTCAGCATCGACTTCTGCTTGACCTTCTGCTCCATTTACATTACCACATGTCTCTGGACCAGATGTTAAAATGTCTGAAAACATTCATTAACTGTTTACAAAGTATACTGTTAACAGTAAATGCACCTACATGTTTATCGGATTCTCATCAATTTCATAATCAAGCATCTGCCATGTACAATAAAACAACAGTGTACATTATAACAGGGCCACTTTGGGTCGAAAAGGGATATAGATATACAGCCTGCATTTAAAATAATTTGATTGGCTGATAAGGTAGGTCCAAACAATAATATAGATTTCAGCAAGAAACTCTGGAAAATGGAAGCCATTTTGTTTTAAGTCAGTCTGAATCTAGTATTAAATAAGAAAGTAAATGTAAAATGTTATACATACATGTAGATATTTAAATAGCATCATCAATAAGTAAGTGTTTGATATTGGCCCTGTTATTTGTCCTCGGGTCAGTCTTATTGGCCCTCTGCCTGGGGCGAATACGACTGACCTCAGAAAAATAACAGTTGAGACCAATATCAAAGCACTTAATCATCAACAAATAGTCAAAATCAGTGCTAAAAAATTCTATATATATTAGATATAAGACATCAATGAAAGAAAAATATACACATACATATGTGTTGTCCTAGAAAAACATTAACATTTTGCATTTAACTGCAACATCTGGTACTTACGAAACTTTTATTATTCTATCCATATATTAAATAGTTGAATGTGTTTAAGTTTATATATTTTTATCCCATACCCAGGTTAGAACACTAAATCTAATTGAATTATAATTAATTAAAAAAATCATCAAATCTACCTTCAAATCGAATGCTCCCAATTTCATCAAGGCTCTTTCCTACAAACTTTTCTGTAAGGTTCATGTCTTGCATCTGCAATACTTTGCTGATTTTGACTCTTTCAATGAAGCCAGACATTTTCCTGAAGTGGTCCAAGCGCACTCTCGTTGTATGACTCAGGTGGCTACACAGCCATTGTAGCTTGTTTGGTTTTAGGTTTATCACCTGAAAATTATATTATGATCAGAAATTGCAATCATCAATCATTGTTTAAAGGACTGCACTTTGGTTCTCATTACTTTTTGGGCTGATAGAAAGGCTTGTTATTGTGTAATTCATTTAATATGGGAAGGTGAAATGTCATTCGGGGTTAAAAGAAGAGGTTTCTGCATTCATTAGTCTTAGAAATTGTGTATTGTTTTTAAAAAAATAAAATAAACAAGAGATGTGTTTGTCAGAAACACAATGACCCTATTGCGCCGCTTTGAGGCCATATATTTGACATTTGACCTTGAAGGATGACCTTGACCTTTCATCAATCAAAATGTGCAGCTCCATTAGATACACATGCATGCCAAATATCAAGTTGCCATCTTCAATATTTCAAAAGATATGACCAAGGTTAAAGTTTCAACGACGCTTTGAAGCCATATATTTGATCAAGTTGTTATCTTCAATATTACAAAAGTTTTATTCATTATTGCAAAAGTTTAACCAAGGTTAACGTTTTCAACAAAATGACAGACAGACAGGCAGACAGACAGGCGAAAAACAATATACCCCCGATCATTTGATCCGGGGCCGGGCATAAAAATCCACTGTTAAATTTAAATGAGTTCCAAACCCACAAAGTACGAGATATAATCTTTACCTGGCTTAATGTTGCAGTGTATTTCCTAAGGTTCACCTCCTGACTGGCTGTGTGTGATGTATCTTGACGTTCTGATGAGCAAACCTCTTGACTGGCTGTAGGGGATGTATCTTGATGTGCTGGCAAAACCTCTTGACTAGCTGTGGGTGATGTTTCTTGACCTGCCGATGAGCAAACCTCTTGACTGGCTGTGGTAAGCAAGCAAATTCGTTGAATATATCCCCCGCCAATATGCTTCTGGACACAAAAGTGTTATATTTGTCACTCAAAAAAGCATTTTTTCAAGATACAAAGGGCCATAACTCCGTTATTAAAAGATGGTGTACAATGCCATTTGGCGTGCATCATCCTCTTATCCATATAATTTTGCACTCCAAGTATTTTGCATACCAAGTTTTAATGAAATCAGCCAAATCACTTCCAAGATATGGCTCCAGACACACAAAAAAGCATTTTTTTCAAGATACAAAGGGAAATTACTCCATTATTAACAGATGGTGTACAATGCCATTTGATGTGCATCATCTTTTTATCCATATATATACACATACCAAGTTTCAATGAAATCCGCCAAAGCACTTCTAAGATATGGCTTCGGACGGACGGAAAGACGGACGGAAAGATGGACGGAAAGACGGACGGACAACGCCAAAACAATATCCCTCCGCCTATGGCGGGGGATAACAAGAGCACCGCATAACGGGTGCCACGCTCGGCTACGGGTGTAGTTTTGAATACATGAAAGCTTGTCAGAATACGGGAAGAAGCAGCAATAATGGGTGTAAAAGATCCATATTACATAGCTTGGTTGTTTATGTGACTGCTAAAAAAATTAGAAAAATCAAACAAGAAACGCCCGTCAGAGAGAAAGAATAAATAAAGTTGAACGCTATAAACCCGATGACCTATGCATGTAGCTTAAAACAGTGAAAGTGTGTCGTAATAGAGAAGCGATGATACGATGACGTCAAAAAAATCAATGTAGCCCAGAACAGTGAAAGTGGGTCGTATGTTGAAATTTAGAAGCGATGACGTGAAAATATATATTAAAGGGGCAGTACTATAAAATCGAATTACCAAGAAAACAAGCTTTGGTGATTGAATATTTAAGAATCAAACATATAAAATGGTCATTCCATTAATAAATCCAAATGTTAAGAGAAGAAAGATATAGTGAATCGACAACCAACAAGCATGTGTTTTTAAGAACGTTGACATATCCTTTTGATAAAAAAGAGTTGATTTAAGTGAAATGTTTATATAAACATTTTGTTTAAGATATTTTAATTTGTGAACACGCTTGCAAAACATCTCTATAAAATGATGGGTGGGAAATTCCATTAGTTAAATGTCGTTTTCAAGGAACATTATATTTTGAAAATAAATCACAATACTTTTTTGTGAAATTTAGCGAATTTACTTTGCAGGTTATGATACAAAAGACCTTGTTTTAGCAATTTCTTCGTTAATATACGATTAAGATCATTAAAATCTTTAATACACGAACATGCTCTGGCGTAACGTACCGACTGCGAAATGTAAATACCATTAGAAAAGAAATATAATGTATGCCTACTACAAGAAAGTCATTTGACGGATACTGTCATTTAAGCATTAAAACACGAATGGGATGGTGATATTTATCTCAGTGGACATCACACAAACAAACAAGGAATCACATTTTTAATAAAAAATAACTCATATATTAAAGTCAGCAACTTTAAAGATATAATAATTGGAAGACTAGTGAGTCTTGACATTACAATACACGAAACACAAATAACATTTATTAATATGTACGGTCCTTACTTAGATGAAAGTAAATTTTACAAAACATTTCATTCCTTTATTGATGACAATTCAGTTAAAAATATAATAATTTGCGGAAACTTCAACACCGTGATGAATCCAATATTAGACAAGAAAAATGGCAACTTACATACACATCTGAAAAAAAGGACTTTTTTAATGAAATATTTGAAAATTGTAAGCTGTTATATATTTGGGGTACATTTAATCCGTCCATGTGCAAATTTGCATAGCGTTCAAACACCAAACCAACTATATATTGCAGGCTAGACTACTTCCTTATATCAGAATTACTATGCATTATAATCGACAACTGTTGCATCAAACCAGGTTTTATGACCGATCATTCCCTTGTTGCTCTAAAACTTATCAACATTCAGCCCGAACGGGGACCAGGCTATTTTAAATCATTTAAAGCAATTTGTTAGATGCTCAATATCAAGACAAAGTAAAACAAGAGATAACATATACAGTACAAAACAACAAAGATGCAAACCCAAATACTTAATGGATGATTATAAATGGTAATATAAGTAATACAACAATAAGATACACATCATTTAAACAAAAAGAAACACACAAACTTAAAAAAAACACTTCATGATATGGAAACATTACAAAGACAACTACATAATACAAATACCATTGACAAAGCCACATTTGAATGTAAAATCCTTCCAAAAATACAAGTGTTAGAAGAGATTTATCATGAATACATATGGGCCGTGTCGCGGCAAAACCTGTATTCGTGACAAAATTTGACGTTTTTTGTTTTCTATGGATTGATAAAGACTGTTCTGTGCTTGTTATTATGATACCAAATTCATAGATATAGCCCCATTACTTACAGAGAAATTTTTATTTTAGTAACAGCACTGCAGAGGTGTTTTGACGTTAACAACGTTAACAGCGTTTTCAAGTAAACCGCATTCAGATGTATGTTACATCAAAAACCACACTTATAAACAAGACATGAAATAACATTTAAGAACGCATTTATTTTGTTAAAAATATATTATCAGGTATCTATTTGTTCTAAAAATAGTTGTGATTAACATTAAACTGTAAACTAGCATACGTTGCTTAGCAACAAAGTCCACTTATATTTACATCGACCAGCAAACCATACAGTTTAAATCATTTTTTTCTAAACCAATCTCACATATTTTCACAACATATCATTTAATTTTTCATAGGAATGCACGCATCAAAACAAACATTATCAATTACACAATTAATACATAAACCAACAATATCCAATAATATAAATAATAAAATAATTTCATTTTGTTGAAATGTTAGATTTTTATTTCCCAAAAGTGCTGTTTTTAAAAATTAAGAGTCGAGTAATCTTTAATAATTTTTATAATTATTCTTAGCATGTTCACAATTTATTTATCGTACAGTTTATATTGTATGCAGAATTCTTCGTTTGCCATGAATTCTATAGAAACGAGCAGAAGTGAATACAAATATTTCATTTGATATGAAAAAGTGTTATTTAAATGTGTTATAAATAAAGCAATGTATTCAAACAGACATTGAAGGATATTCAAAAAGTACTGAAGAATAAGTTTCAAGTTATTTGTCATTCGCCTGTAAATATTGACATTATAATGTGTGTAATATTTCGCCGTAGATGCGATAGATGCGACGACATAACTATAGTGATGTTTCTGGGCAAGGGCAAGTAGCATCCTTGTTAGCATCGCTGAGATATGGCCTGACAACTTTGTACAAGTACTCCTGTCTGTTTCGGCTGAGTCCTTTGGCCTCTACAATCTGCGGTTGTTGGTATGGAATATGGACGCCATCCATAGTCACTGTAACCTTGACCTCTGGACATCCGACTCTCGTGCGCATTGTGACCACACCTGGCTCTTCCGTCGTCATGCGGAAGTACTGATATTGTCTGAAAATAAAAGTAAATACTATTTTGACAAACATTTTAATACGTTTGGATAGGACACAAAATTATGATGCATTTGCGAATAATATTCATTTGCATTGGTAACTATAATTGAAGACAATGTGCATGGTTATGTCCGAGTTTTGTTTTTCTTTCGCTTTGTATTGCACTTTAGGAATTTTAGACTTTTCGTTAAACATCAGTATAAAACCGTTATACAGAAAAAAATATTAACAATTCTACTCAGTGGTGTGAACATTTTCAACCAATTATCATAGGCCTACGTTAGTAAATACCTTATCGCTGGTACAGGACAAAACAGTCGGGACAAAAACCCTTTCCAATCCCGCCAGTTCCATGCCGGATACCTCACTGCTTCATTGGATGCTGAGGACATATTCACCATCTGGGTCAATGAGTCCATTGTCTCAATGTTCGACCTCCTGAATTTTAATGATCAGATTGCTAGTATTGTCAGGAGAAGAAATGTAAACTCGATCTTATTCTACATGCTAAATAAATAAAACACTTCATACAAGGAAAATTTACCTTTTTTAAATTCTTACACATACAACAAAGGCGGCTTTTAGGTACCTGTAAAGTTTCTTTAAATGCCCAAATCCACTGTCAACCAGACACCTGGCAAGTCCTGGTATTTGCATGTGGTATTCTATCACGTCATGTCTGCCGGTCATCACACGCCATGTGAAATAGCCAATGAGGTAGCGGTTCTTGTTCTGACCTGTAAAATATTGCAGACCATATGTTAACATTCTAAAAATACATACTAAAACGTTTCTATATTTTTTTCTTTGTTATTAAGGTAACGTTACACATTTTGTTAAGCCTACTTTAAAAGAAAAATCAAACAATTATTACCATATGCTATATAGTCATAGATATAAATAATGTTTAATTGTTAAGAACACAATATTTACTCATGTGTTTGAAATATTTATTCAAATATAACTAAATGAATCATATGATTGATTACCACTGGATAATTTTACAAAATAATACCTGGACAATTATCCGCATGGATGGAGCATGTCGATTCACCACGCCCGTGGGTGTCTAGCACCATATCCAGCATCGAGATGACAGCATTGGGTCCGTGTGTTTGGGTACCATCTATGCCCATAGTTTCACTTTCATCAATCAAAAAATTGAGCTGTTTAGGCAGTCCATCTATCCGTACACCAAAAATCTGTACTTTGCGAAGGGACATGAAATAAATTGGACCCATTTGCCGCGAGAAGTGAGGAATGGATACATTTTGACTAAAATCAAAAGTATAGTGGTTTGTTCTTTTATCAGAACTTAATATGCATGTTTCCTTGGCACGCTTTACACAGTCATTATAAAGTTCTCTTTCTTTTTGGGCATTTATCACATGTTGTTTGAAGTTTTCGGCAGCCTCTAACTTTTCACTCTCTTCTATTGCCTTCATAATGTTCTTTCTATGGCCTTCACATGTTGCGCAAACATCATCCCTAGGCGAAGCTATTCTAATGTGACACACCCGTCTGTAGATCTGCCATAGTCATTAGCACTTTTCTATGGAATTCCATAGAAAATATTATGGAATTCTACGGAAATCGATGGAATTTGATGGAATTCCATCCACTTGCCAATTTTCCATCTGAAGCTGTTATTGAATTCCACGGAATCTCGACTAAAATTCCATGCATTTCCATGGAATGTATGGAAAACACCATGGAAAGTTGGACTTAGCCATTTTTTTCAACGGAAATCGTTATGGAAAATAACTTATACATTTTCTTGGATGGAAATCAATGGAAAATAACTTAGAAAATTTTCGCTGGTTGTCTGAAATGTATTTGTAGTTTAATACATGTATGAATTTATTTGCATCATGTATTTTGTATTTAAAAGAAAATGCAATAAAGATAATTATAAATTTGTTCTAGAAATTGGAACAGTTCTGGAACTGTTCCATATTTGTGTTTTAAAACGTATGTTCTGGAATTGTTCCAAAGCAGTTTTTTTAGAATAAATCCAGAACATTTGTGGAAAATGGCTTAGGACTGAAACTGTTCCAATAATTTCAAGAACCTTTTTAGAACATTTCAAGGACAAAATATGGTCAAGAAATTTCTAAAAATGTTTTAAAGTGTAGTTCTAGAACACATCTAGAACACTTTAAGAACCAGTAAGTTCTACAAAAGTTCTAATGGGGAATAAGAACACATATAGAACACCTTACACTTACAAATAGCCAAATAGACTTCATAGTAGCGACAGCAGCAGCAGCAGTAGTAGTAGTTGTTGTAGATGTAGTAGCTGTATTAGTAGTAGTAGTTGTTGTTGTTGTAGTAGGTGTTGTTGTTGTAGTAATTGATGTAGTAGCAGTAGTGTTTTTTATATCAGTAGAGGTTGTGATGGTAGTAGTAGTAGTAGAAGTAGTAGCATAAACAGTTTCTGTAGCAATAGTAGTAGCAATAGAAGTAGCAGTAGTAGCAGTTGTTGCAATAGTAGCAGTTGTTGCTGCTGTTGCTGCTACTGTTGCTGCTGTTGTTGTTGCTGCTGTTGTTGCTGCTGTTGCTGTTGTTGTTGCTGCTGTTATTGTTGCTGTTGTTGTTGGTGGTGTTGTTGTTGATGCTGTAGTAATTAAAGTAGTAGTTCTGCAGAAGTAGGAGTAGTTGTTACTTTCAAAGCAATTTCTACAAGTTTGAATTCCTTAACCCTGTCCAAGTGGTATACACACTGTTTTTTCTCAATATCAAACTCAGCCAGTCCAGGTTGTCAAATAACAATCTATCTGATAACCCCAGCGTGTGCTTTGCATCAGATGTTGGGTATGTTTGCTGCAAATCTATTGGTTATAAGATATAACAGCCTTTTCTAATTGGCTGAATTCAAATACAGAAAGTTTACCTGTTAGATTGAAACATGAAACATGGTGGACAATGTACTGGTTTAACTTGTTAAAATAAAGTTAAAGAAATTTAACAAACAGAAGAGTTCATTAGTTTTTCCATTAAAAACACTTTCTTAAAATACTTATGTATTTATATCATTTGGAAAGTGACATGAAATATTTTTAAAGAGTGATGCATACAGTGTTTGAGCAGTCTGTCTAGGAATAGAACAACAACTGAAGGTTTGTGATTTTTATTATTTCTAAATATTCCTTTAAATTAAATCTTCTTATGCCATTATTGTAGACCTTTTTATGTGATATTTGAGGTTTTAATATGGCAAATATTAGTTTAAAAGCAGCTGTCACCCAAATGTTCTCTAAGTGGAGTTTGCAGCTTGAAAAAGCAAGTAATAAGATCTATGTGGAGAAATTAATAATGTTGAATGTAGTATCAGAAGTTTACCATGCATGGTTATGGAACTGAGGCTTAGGAAGTTTTGTACTGTGCATGGTGAGCACTCAATGCTCATTAATGGTGTTAATGTTTATTATTATCCCCCACCATAGGCGGAGGGATATTGTTTTGGCGTTGTCTGTCCGTCCTTCCATCCTTCCGTCTGTCCGTCTTTCCATCCGTCCATAGCCATATCCTGGAAGTGCTTTGGCGGATTTCATTGAAACCTGGTTCGAGTATATATATGAATAAGAGGATGATGCACGCCAAATGGAATTGTACACCATCTGTTAAAAACGGGGTTATGGCCCTTTGTATCTTTAAAAAATGCTTGTTTGAGTGTAAAATATAATACTTATGTGTCCAGAAGCATATTGGCGGGGGATATCAATTCAACGTATTTGCTTGTAAATAAAAAATTAAACCAATGGAATTGGTTTTTAGGTATCTGAGTGTGCATTTTCATACCAATTGAATTACACATCATTCTAACTACATTTGTGTATAGCAATAATAAATTTGTACTAATCATACCAACAAATTAAGTTATGCTTAGTGCTTTGCGATGTATTCACTTCGTTTTTAGTTCTCTTTCTAAAGACCATTTAACAACTTAATATTTAAAACAATTCATGAATTACGTTCCCTATACATTTTCATTATGTGCTTTAATTACAATTGACCAGTTGATGGAAGATACTGCAGAGTTTGGCAGGGAAATAATCCAACAGCAAAGCGGCTCTTTAAGCGCATTTACCTAGAGGACTTACAGGGCCACAAATTCATGGTAAATATTGTCATGCCCTGGGCTAGATAAGTTATTTAATGTTAACCACCTGAAAGTATTTTGTCTTTTTGGAATTCAATATATTGGTCTAAGTCAGTTACACTTTTCTGGATCCTGGGATAACTTTAAAAGTTCTAAGTATTCTTTCATGAAACTTGAAACATGAACAGATGACAATAAGGACATTTTGCACGTCATTTCATGTTGTTTATAATGCAAGAATTCTGGTTGCTATGGCAACAAATATATTTAACAAACTTAAAATAGTGAAGTTTAACAGGTAGGGGACCATATTGCTTTGCAATCTCTTGTTATAGTTTGAATGTAAATAACTCTTTGCTTTAGACATTTTTATGATTTTTAGCATAGGTGCGTTTACGCACCTATGCTTATGGTATATACCACATTTCGAAAATCCACATCGATCGGTTGCCCTTTATGAAGCCTTACCTGATCAAAAATCAGACGAAATATCTATTTAATTTAGTATATGGTCATTCTTACAGTTTGTTTTTTTTTTGAAACATTTTTCTAACGATTTTTTCCAAGAATATTGCTGACACCGTTTTTAGTGATTTTTTCTAAGACCGTTTTATGTCAAAAAATCTTCTTATAACCTAAAACAAATTTCGTTCGTAAAGCCATTCTATCTGCAATCTCAATCTCCTACGCAGTGGCCTCCCTTATACTAGAAGTTACTGACCGGGCGAAGCAAGGAAAGTAACTGCTGTGAGGAGTTTCTATAAAAATCTGCATTCAGAAATCTGTATTCAGAACTCAATCTGTTGTGCACGTCTGCATCTAACGCTTACCACAAGTTTTACGACAAATTCTTGACGCAGACGAATAGGGTAGCGTCTATTTTCATTTGTGAAAAGAATAGTTCGATACAGATCTGTCCGTGCTTAAATTTTGAAAGGCTTGGGTAATTATTTTTCATAAGCGTTTCAAACACTGATGTAAATGGAAAGATTATCTATTTAAAGAGTCGGTAATTGTTCGAAATTATTGATTTGAGAAATTCGCGGATGGCGATATCGAACTACATTATACCACGTGACGCCATTCTTCCCTGTATCTTGCACCTATGCTTTTAACGCCATCGGCGCTCTCGTTTATTCTGTAGAGCACATGTGAGCAGTATACAATGTACCTCATACCAAAAAGGACCTGGAGGCAGTGACTGGTGTTCAATATTCTCAGAAGAAAAGGAAAATGGCAGTGGAAGACTTGGACAAACATTTTTTAAAAACTAGCCTCTGTGTTAAGCCTGGCAGTCTGTGACTGGTGACATGTTTTATTTTGGTTACTTCTTGTATAAAAAAGACCAGTTATTTATTTTGTGAATTGTATTTTGTGTTTGTTTTTTGTCTTAATTTATTTGTTTTGTTTTTTTAATTTAGGAATTTGAAACTTGGATAATTGAATAAAGTCCGTGTTCAACAGTACTGAGCATAGTATAATAAATAACAAATTTACAACAGTTGTTAATTTGTTATGTATTATTATTAACTATGCTCAGTACTTGAATACTGGCTGTCTGCATGGGAATTTGTTTTCTAGAAAGTTGGTTTCAGACTTAAATATTTAAACTTAACCTTCGGAACTTTTCTAGAATTGTACTGGAACACATCAACTAGAACTGAACTTCTGTTATCATACTGAAAGTGTTCTAGAATTAATAAGGAACAGACTTGTTGAACGTTAAAACTTATGAGAAAAAACTCTAGAACAATTGTGCGTGATGTGTGTGTGCATGTAATTGTGTGTGTTTATGAACATATATTGTGCCTTTTATAAGTTTTTCTTTTCTCACCTGTATATGCGGGCATGTTTATGGATGTGTTTTTGAATGTGTGCATGCATGCCTGTGGTTAAGAGAGTTGGTACTTTATGAAAATGTAAAACCACTCATTTTTGAATATGTACTGTGACTGCATGCGTGTGGTTAATGATTGATGCCAGATCTTGTTCTTGTTTAACTTCTATGATGAAACCTTTAGTTACATTCACAATTGTTTTTCAAAATCGATAAAATGCCTTTGATCTATTATCTGTTTTTTTCTATTTTATTCCAGCTTTTTATTAAATTCCATAGCTTTCCACGGAATTCCATATAATTCTATGGAATTCCACGGCATTCTATGGAATTCCACGGCATTCTATGGAATTCCACGGCATTCTATGGAATTCCACGGCGTTCTATGGAATTCCACGGCGTTCTATGGAATTCCACGGCATTCTATGGAATTCCACGGCATTCTATGGAATTCCACGGCATTCTATGGATTTCCGTGGCATTATGTGGAATGACACAGAATTCTATGGAATTCCACGGCATTTTATGGAATTCCATCCCATATCAAGTCCCTCTTCTGTTTTTTGTTCACTTTTCCATTGATTGCATGGAATCGGATGGAAAGTTAGTGCCAATACTCCACGGAATTCCATCTAATGATTTCCATAGAATTCCATATGATTCCACGGCAGATCTACAGACGGGCAGACAGCTTTTCCAAATTTCACAGAAAGCAGTTCGCTGTAAAGATCTAACCCCAGCCTCGCGACAACTTTCTATATACTCTTTATGAATGGTTAGTTTTGTTTTACCACTGTCAAGATAAATTGGAGGAGTATTGTCGCTTCCTCTGGGAGCTGCTGGTTGGGGGATACCATACGTGTCCGCATAATTTTGCAAAAATTCAACCACGCGTTTTACATCATCATAAATGACGGCTTGTGATGGTTTCTTTCCTACGTTTCCATGCTTTCTTGGCAATGGACCATTCTGCTTATAATGGTCTACAAGATTTTCTAAAGCTGATCTACCAATGTCATTAACCAGCATAAACGTTTTCTTGAAAACTGGCTTTTGGAATGCATCGTATGAAACCATCGAACGTTTCCTTGGCTTCCCTCGTTTTGAAGTCAGGTCATTTCCACACTTAAGATTACTCATGACAATAATATCCTTCTCTGCCTTTGTCAATTCTCTCATGTTCAATATATGATGGTATACCCCGGGTGTACATTGTCCAGGGTAATCATGGAACTTAGGCTGGAAATCCATGGTATAACATGGAATTCCATGGAAATCCCTGGAATTTGAAACAGTTTCCAGGGTTTTCCAGGGTTTTGTTCTAGAAATGTCCATGAAACATGGACTTTTTTCCCAAGCATTTTCCAGCCTTGGGTGGAAAAGCATGGAAAAGGAATGGAAAACGCTGGATTTAGGCTGGATAACCATGGAAAATATTTCCAGATAGCATGGAAAGTGGAACATAGAATTTTTTAAGCATGGAAAAGACTCTTACATTTTCAGCTGACCCTGGAAAAAACTTAGACTTTATAAGAGGAGAAAATAACTTATAAAAATGCAACACATTTTATTCAAAGTAAATCAGAGTTCAACAATTTACACAACATATGAATAAAACATAAAACAATGTGCATAGTTTGGGCAGAAATAGTAGTAGTTATAGTAGTAGTAGAATTGGTAGAAGTAGTAATGCTGAGGCTGGCAGTAGAATATGTTGTAGGAGTAGAAGTAAAAGTGGTTGTTGTATAAGTTGTACAAGCAGTTAAACTACTGATAATTATACTATTGGTGCAAATTAAAGTGACAGTAGCAGTAGTAGCAGTTATTATTGTGTTGTTGTTTTAGCATTTACAGGAATAGTAGCAGTAATGGTAGCAATAGTAGAATAAATAATAATAACAATACTAGTAGCAGCAGAGGTAGTAGTAGTTAAGGAAGTAGCATTAGCAGCAGCAGCAGTAGTAGTAGTAGAAGTAGTAGTAGTAGAAGTAGTAGTAGTAGAAGTAGCAGCAGCAGCAGTAGTAGCAGTAGCAGCAGCATCAGTAGGTAGTAGTAGCAGTAGTAGTAGCAATAGTAGTTGAAGTACTAGTAGTAGTAGTAGTAGTAGTAGTAGTAGTAGTGTAGTAGTAGTAGTAGTAGTAGTAGTAGTAGTAGTAGTAGTAGTAGTAGTAGTAGTAGTAGTAGTGGTAGTGGTAGTAGTAGTAGTAGTAGTAGTAGTAGTAGTAACAGCAGCAGCAGCAGCAGCAGCAGCAGTAGTAGTTGTAGTAGTCGCTGCAGCAGGAGTTGTAGTAGTAGCAGCAGCAGCAGCAGTAGCAGTAGTAGTAGAAGCAGCAGCAGCAGCAGCAGGAGTAGTAGCAGCAGCAGCAGCAGTAGCAGTAGTAGTAGTAGTAGTTGAAGCAGTAGTAGTAGTTGAAGCAGTAGTAGTAGTAGTAGCAGTAGTAGCAGCAGTTTAAGTAGAAGTAATAGTAGTAGTAGTAGAAGTAGTAGTAGTAGTAGTAGTAGTATAAGTAGAAGTAGCAGTAGTAGTAGAAGTAGTAGTAGTAGTAGTAGTAGTAGTAGTAGTAGTAGTAGTAGTAGTAGTAGTAGTAGTAGTTGTTGTTGTTGTTGTTGTGGCTGTTGTAATAGTAGTAGTAGTTTTGCAGAAGTAGTAGTAGTAGTAGTAGTAGTAGTAGTAGTAGTAGTAGTAGTAGTAGTAGTAGTAGAAGTAATAGTAGTAACTTTCAAAGCAATGTCTACAAGTTTAAATTCCTTAACCCTGTTCAAGGTGTATACACACTCAATATTTAACTACAGTCCAGGTTTGCAATTAACAAACTATCTGATAAACCTGTGTGTGAGTCAGATATGTCTGCTGCTAATCTATTGGTTATAAAATATCACAGCCTTTTCTGATTGGCTCAGTTCAAATACAGAAAGTTTACCTGTTAGATTGAAATTCTGGAGCAGGCGTATTGTAAAATATGCAGGTTAAACAGGTTAAAATGAAGTTAATGTAATGTTCACAAACAGTAGAGTTAATGAGTTTTTCCATTAACAAGAATTTCTTAAAATAATAGTGTATGGATATCATTTGGAAAGTGACATAAAATGTTGTTAAAAAGTGATGCATACAAGTGTTTCAGAAGTCTGTCTAGGAATTGACCTTATCGCGATGACGTCACAAAAGGGGCAGTCCCTTAGCGACGGTGAAAACAATGCCCTAGATACGGTCGATTTACTACGCTGATTGAGCACCTCTGCTGATATTTCGTCAATTGCATTCCTATTGTGAAGTCGATAGGTAATTAAATGTCCTGTAATTGGTGTTTAAAATGTCTTTTGACTATTATGAAGGGTTAGATTGCACTTCGAAAGCCCGATATGATCAAATAATAAAATTAATTGGACTTAATGAATGTCCGTACAAATTGCAAGCTGGATGTTGGAAAAATGACCCGACTAAGTGGCCGATGATCGAGTACGGCGACATTCATGATTAACTTTCTCACTGAGACACCAAGTAAATTCGTTTATTCTGTAATAATGGGAGTATCCTTGTAGATGTTGATGTAATGAGTATTGTCGTTCTTTTCAGGGTTCATTCATCTTCGAACATTATAATTATATTTCTACTATGTCAATTTATCATGCTAAAGTGAAGCTGTAAAATACGTAGGGACATCTGGTACATGACTTACTGAACGCCTTAGTTGTGTTCATTGTAATAAGTACGAGTGACAAATATTAAAATTAACACACATATATCTGTATAAATATTTGTTTTTCAAACATTATTTACCCCCGTTGCTGTCAAACGTAATTTCTTTTTTATGATGTCGATCGTATATTGTCGTAACATTCAATCTTAATACGGAATGACGTCTTTTTAATTAACTGATACACGCTAAATACGTTACTTGTTTTTTACGTATATTTTATAATTATTAAATACTTTAATAAATTAATCGGGCTAGTATCTTTACGGTGTAAATTTCTGATAATCTAAATTGGACATGACTTTATATTTGACCATATGTCACATATCTAACTTAAGCAACCGTTAAGTACATCGGCGTTAATTATTCATCCAAATGACTGCTTAATACTACCAGAAAGAGGAGACATGGTGGCATCTATCGTGTTAAATGACACTGTCTGGACCACCCAGTGTGGTTTATGACACCTTTTTGTCAATTAAGTTTGGACAATATTTGATCAAAACGAGATAATCGGATTATGCAAAACGAAGGGGCAATTAAACACCAGAATACAAAAGCTTACACGATTTTAAGACTGATGCAAACAATCAAATGAAAAATATTGCATTTAATTTAATTAAATGTTTATTTAAGGTGTCAACGTGTTTTATAAAGCAACTGTATATTCAATTATTTCGGCATTAATAATTTGGCTTAAATGACTGCTCAGTATGACAAGAGATGACATAGAGGTATCATAAATTGTGTTTAATGACCATATGTGGTTTATGCAGAGCCCCAAGTATAGGTCCCCAGCCGTCCCCAGCTGGCTTTATGACACCGTGTTTTCTTTGTCTGGACAGTATCCGATCATAGCGAGATAATCGGTTTGTGATGAAGAAAGGGGCATTCAAATACCTAACATGCGGAAACAAAAGTGTCGAAATTGGTGTGAATTGGTGTGAATTAAATAAAAACAATAACATTTATCATGAGAATTTATTTAATACGTAACAAGGTAATAAGGTAACAAATATAGAGGTTCAAATCAGCTACTATATGTTGCATATATTTAAAATTTATTGGTTGTTTGTTTTCATCCTTATTTGTGTTCGTTCATTAAATTAAATTTATTATGAAAGAATTTCTATTTCTTGGTATTTTTATTCTAAAAAATGGTCGCGAAGATGTGCCTTAACGTAAGAAAATTGCGAGCAGTGTTAAATATTTCAATGCAAATATAATGGCGACAGCGCTTTTGTTTTCACCGTCGTCAAGGGGCATGTAACTCTAACTGACGCAAGTGCCCGGATGTTGCGATAAGGTCAATAGAACAACAACTGAAGGTTTGTGCTTTTCATTATTTCTAAATATTCCTTTAAATGTATTCTTCTTATGTCATCATTGTAGACCTTTTTCGGCGTAAGCTGAATTAAGCCAGCTTTTCACCTCTCCTGACCTTTGTAAGTGTCCAATAAAATTCAAATAAAATTTCCCGCGGCTAGGTACGAATGAATACACTTCATTTATTCCATTGGCTGATTTGAGTATTCCACCAGAACATTGGAAACATATCCGCGTCTTTGTAACACTGTTTTACTGCATGAAACAATTTTATTTCTAATGAAAAGGCTTAATAGATAGAACAGTTTTACACTCAATTCTCGACATAAATACAGTTTGTGCGTACACCTTTTATTTTCAGAGAATTACCAGCGCAACGCGTTTATATTTAAAGGCTATGTTCTCATATTTAGTACTTACTTCCATATTCTTGTCAACATGTTAACATGTAAAAGTATAAAGAGCAGTGGAAGCGAGGCCTCACTTTAATACATTGCATTTCAACCCGGGTCAATTCGCGGCCAGTGTATGAATGTCAGAGTTTATATACAGGTCATCTCCGGAGTTCGCGGCCAGTAAAATAATAGTTATATAATAAATACGCTATCCGTGAACTAGGTGACCTGGAATTTTCTTTAGACCAGAAATATGTAGATTCTTAATGTGTTTTCAACAAAACAATGATAAATATTATTTTTGATTAATTTAACAATAATTATTCCACCATATTGACCAATGTATTAAGCATGAGCGCGATGATTATCGATACTGTTAATAATCGAATCAAACCACTAAAACAGGTTTGTTCGAAGAACGCGCCTATAAATACGGATACTTCTCGTGTGGCCGGTTGACTCGTATGTTTTAATTTCACTTCCATTCTTCTTTTGGTTTTCTGTTTTGTATCTATAGGTTTATGACCAGCAATATGTAAAAATGTAAAATAAGCCGCGAAAACTCCGCGTAACATCCCGTACTGCGTGTGATGCAGCTAAGAACTGCACAGAAAAAAGACATTCGCTATCCTTGATCTCATTCATTGAACTATCAACGCCGTATATCTTTTTTAAAGATATTTCTTGTTTATGTGACATTTTAGGTAAAAGTATGGCAAATATAGAAGTTTAAAAGCAGCTGTCACACACATTTTCACTAAATGCAGTTTGCAGCTTGATAAAGGAAGTCCTATGTGGAGATTTTAATAAGCTTGAATGTAGTATCGGAAGTTTATAATGCATGGCTAGGGAACTGAGGCTAAGGGAGTTATGTGCTGTGCATGATGAGAACTCAATGCTCATTAATGCTGTTAATGTTTATAAATAAATTAATTAAACCAATAGCATTGTTTTTTAGGTTTCACTGTGCATTTTCATACCAATAGAATTACACATCATTCTAATTATCCTCGATGTATCTAAAATCGCGATGTATGTTGATTCGCGACCATTTTTGTTTTGATTCGAAATCTCGCGAGAGGTCACGGGTCGGTGATTTTAGTGACGTCACATTTACTACAAAGTGTACTCGATCGTATTTGCTGTCAAAAATGAAAACATGAGATTTAAACAGGTATGTATCACTAGGTCTTCGTAGATGTATCAAAATTTAACATTTTTTGTTATACCCATTTATATTACCATGGATATACAATATTTTCTTTGTTTATCAATAACTTTTTTTTCTTTTTACATGTCGGCTGCAAGTCACGTGACTGAAAGTCACGTGACTGAAATTTTATAGTAAGGCCAAGCATCTCAAAATATATGGTTTTTGAAACTCACACCTGTAACACCATTTTTTGTTTATTTTAGAAACACCCACAGCCTATTAGGAAAAAATATCGACTTTATTCACCTTTATCGACTTTATCTTCTTTGATAAATGCTTTCAAAGCAGTGAAAGATGATGGAATGTCCGTTCTCAGAGCATCCAGGACTTATATGGTGCCAGAAAACACACTCAGGGACAGGGTTTTGGGGAAAGTTGACCCAGAAACAGTTGTAATGGGGAAGGTCCCATTGTTTGATGAGTTTGAAGAGGCCCAAATTGTAAACCATTTCAAAGCCATGGCTGATTTAGGTTATGGTTATACACAGCAGGAGTGTATTGATGTTGCTTCACAGTTTGCTGTGCAGTTGGGTAAGAGGACAGTTGACACACCCCTCTCCATGATGTGGATGAAAGGGTTTCTAAAGAGATGGCCAGAAATGAGGGTTGTTAAACCAAGAGCACTTGATCATGTGAGGGCCAAAATGGCGAGTGAAAAGATGGTGTCTAACTTCTTTGAAAATTACCAGAAATGTTTACAGAAGCATGATCTCCAAGATAAGCCCCATTTGCTTTACAATATTGATGAAAAGGGTGTATCAATTGATCACAAGCCACCATACATAGTAGCTAGTTCTAACTATCCTGCGCAAGCTGTGACCTCTGGCAAAGGTAAAACAGTTACAATCATTGGCGCTGGCAGTGCAAGTGGTACAGCAGTTCCACCATTCTTTGTTTTCCCGGGCAAGCGGATGAACAGTGACTTGTTGAAAGGGGCATCACCAGGAGCCAGTGGAACAATGTCAGAAAGTGGTTGGTCTAACACCCAGGTTTTCATTAAGTATCTGACCAAACACTTCATACAATTTATGCCTGGCAGGTGTGAATCCAAAATTCTGTTGCTTTTAGATGGTCATATGTCCCATGTATCATTAATTCTGGCAGAGTGGGCAAAGGAGAATGGTATAATTTTGTATGTTTTACCAGCCCACACAAGCCACCTGCTCCAACCTCTAGATGTAGCCTGTTATGGTCCGTTCCAACGGATGTACCATTCGCGATGCCACAAAATTATCCGTGAGACATCAGCTGCCATCACTCAGTATAATGTTTGTGATATCGTCTGCCACGTTTATCACAAAGCATTGTCAGCAGAAAACCTTCAAGTTGGCTTTCGCAAAACAGGACTGTTCCCCCTAAATAAGGATGCAATTCCCAGGGAAAGTATGTTTCCAGCCCAAGTGTATCATTCAGATGACACTGATGATTCTGATTTAACTGTAGAGGGAGGGCTACAAATTGGACCTGAAAATGAACACACCAGCTCTTTTTTGAAACTGTTGAACAAAAAATAAGATCAGTAAAGAATCAAAAAGCTAAGAAACCAAGGAAAACGGTTAGTAGACTGGTGTCTGGAAAAGAACTTACCAGTAATGAGGTAATGGAGGCCATAAAAAATCATGAACAAAATCAAAAACCTACCTTGAAAAAATTTCAGGAAACACAAAAAGGTAAGCTCGCAGTAAAAAAAGGTAAGCAAATTGTTGCAACAACAGCACCTAGTCCAGTAGCAGACCCATCTTGTGTTGAAAGAGCAGTGGACTGTTCCAGTAACAGCAGTGACAGTGATGAGGCTTCTGATGAAAAATGTTGTGTTTGTCACAGATTCCAACCAAAGGAACTGTCCGGCTGTATTTCTCTGGCATTTGTTAAGTGGGTGCAGTGTGATGGTTTAAAAAATGGCATCCCATGCAAGCACTGGACACACCTAACATTCTGCACACCTGTAAGGTGTGTCAGAAGGGGTGACAAATTCACAATAGCAATGAAGAATAGTTGAAGTCCAACGAACGCTTGTAAATATGTTAAATTGTGTTGAATTGTGTTGAAACATTTTAATTATTGTACAGTTGACACTCTTTATATGACTTATTAACATTACAACCCAATTACTCAATTGTATCGGCCTAAATAATAAACTGTTGTGAATGACGTCAGAGGTCGCGACCTTACATTCATCTGTCAAAATGGCGGACACTGTAAACATGTTGCCAAAAAAACTGTTTTTATGGATTAGATAGCGCGAGTTGCAGGAAATAAATATGCTCCATTTACTAATGAAATATTGGTTTCTTTCAACAAGGTAAGTTATACAATGCTTTATTGTTTGTTTGTTGCTAATTTTAATACAAAACATTAACACCGCGAATCAACATACATCGAGGATATAGCAATAATAAATTTGTACTAATCATACCTACAAATTTTGTTATGCTATGCTTTGTGATGTATTAACTTCATTGTAAGTTATTATTTAAAGACCATTTTACTAAATATTTAAAACAATACTTGAATAATTTTCTATATACATTTTCATTATGTGCTTTAACTGTAGCTGACCAGTTGATGAAAGATACTGCAGAGTTTGGCAGGGAAATAACCCATGACAGCAAAGCGGCTCTTTTGGCGCATTTACTAAGAGGACTAACATGGCCACAAATTCATGGTAAATATTGTTATGCCCCGGGCTCATATAAGTAATTTAGTGTTAACCACCTGAAAGTATTTTGTCTTTTTGGTATCCAATATTTTGGTCTAGTTTCAATTACAGGTTATTTTTATATGAATTAGCAAATTTGCATAACTTTCATATAGCAATATCTGAATATAAAATTCCTATATACATGTATGTTTGAGTTTCCAGATACATGCTAGTGTACCCCGTTTTGGGGCATTTAACAATAGAAATTTCAAAATAAAAGAGAGTCATATAAAAATATAAGTTAAATCACCAATTTATTCACTTGAAAGACTCAGTTTTCCTGTGTGGTTGCCTGTTTGCAAGTAGATTAAAGCCCGCTTGCAAACTTTAAGAGAATAAATTTCAGTAAATGGAAAAGAAATAATTGCTAACTACTTAGGATCGTAAATGTTCGCTCAAATACAAAAAAAGCCACATGTACCGAATTGAGCAGTGATATGAAATATCTAAAATAGATTAAAATATGAATGAGCATTGAAGTATAGATATTCAATCATATGATTGCTGCACATTTACTTTTACAGATGAATGTAAAAAACTTATGACTTTCTTGTAATATTGTTTGCTTTGTTTTTCTTTCAGAGATCATGCAGGAGCCGTACAGTATAACAGCAGTACAAGTTCTATAAAAGATCCACGACCTACTGAAGCCCAGCTAATTAACAAAAAAGTTTTTAAAAACTGTAATTTTATCCCACCTGGGTACTTATAATTTACTAAGCTGCCTACACAAGTTTTAGACTTGCAATTATATTTTAAACTGTCACTTGGAAAGTAATACATGTACATGCATTATGTTCTGAATTTCTTTGAACAATAAAATTATATAAAAGTATTTTAATGAAATTGAGCACCTAAATTGCATTAAAGTGAAAGTAGCTGAGAAAAATAGTATCCTTGTGCTCATGGGCAGCTACATATATTGTGACAAACATGAATTAGCTAAAATAACTTAAATTTTTCATTTTGTTTCTTGTATATCGTTTGTACAGGGTTCGTGAATTGTTACTGTATATTACTTGACTTGCTTGTATTTTGTTACTTTGAATACATGTTGTGAAGGTTGCATTATACTTTTTAACTTTTAAAGTAGCGCCTGTTCTGTTATGTAAGGGCCTGATTTATGATAATGGACCTAGAGGCTTTGTAAGCATGTATTAAACAACACTTGTTTGATCTGAATAATTTGTTAAATAAATGTAACACAATTTGTAATCTGATGTTATATTTTGATGAATTGTGAACAAAATAATACATCGAAGAAACTAAGGCATTATGTTGATTTTTTGTTTTGTTTTAATCTAACCTTAAATTATGATTTATTTAAGCTGTGAGTATTGTATTCATTTAATACATGAATATTGTTTTTAGACCAGAAATTTCTTTTTCTATTCAGTGACCATGGTAAACGCTGGACAATTTTCCATGTTATACCAGGCATCCATGAAATATTAAACAAGGAAAAACCCTGGAACATTTTCCAGGGTTTTCCAGCCAGCATGGAAAAAATACCGTCCGAATACTCCATGTAATCTGGAAAACCCTGGAAAAAAATCCATGGTTTTCCAGATTACATGGAGTATTCGGACGGTATTTATTCCATGCTGGCTGGAAAACCCTGGAAATTGTTCCATGGTAATTATTCCAGGGAGCCTGGAAAACCATGGAAACTATTCCAGGCTATTTCCACATACCATGGACAACGTTTAAAATGGTGGTTAATTTGTAAACACGTCTAGTTCGCTATATTCTATTAAATATTTAGATCAAACCAATTTTGCAAAATAGCCAATAATAATAAAATATACTACTTACTTCTATTTCATTATCCATATCACATCATTTCAAGTTAAGTACACAAATATAAAACTGTCCAAAACAGCTACACAGATCCACATGTTGCAGTGATGACGATATCGCGCAAATTAAATAAAATGTTGACGTCACTTTACAGAGAATTTACCAACGTCATAACTGATGTCACGAATACAGGTTTTGCCGCGACATGGCCCATATGTATTGTAATGGAATAATCCTAATGGCGAGAGCTAAACACGCAGAAGCCGATGAAACAAATACAAAATAGTTTGCAAACATCGAAAAGCGTAACAGTGAACAAAAACATTCACAAACTTGTTATAAACGACATTGAAGTAACCTAGTAACCTGAAGAAATCCTTACAAAATATGAATGTGAAATGGCACCTAAAGAAATGCAAAATAATAAAAAATCCGAGATCCGATGGTATGACAATTGTATTCTACAAAATATTTTGGAATGAAATTAAAACATTTAAAACCAATTCCCTAAACTACTCTTTCAATAATAAACAAGGGACAAAATTGTCACAAAACCAGGTTTTCATTGTGAAAAAAAATTTGATTGAGGGAGACAACTCAAACTGAACTTTTGAAATGAACAAACAAAATTAACCCCCTTTGTAAGTTTGTTTCAAAATAAATATATTTTAAGTTGTGGTGACCTTGACATTGAAGATATTGACGTGATTCTTTCGTGCGACACACCGTCCCATGATGGTGAACAAATGTGCCAAATAATTGTAAAATCTCACAATGAATGACATAGTTATGGCCCAGACAAGCTCATTTATTGCCAATTTTGACCTTTGAACTCAAAGTGTGATCTTGACCTTGGAGATATCGACGTAATTTTTTGCGCGACACACCGTCCAATGATGGTGAACAAATGTGCCAAATGATTTTAAAATATGACAATGAACGACATAGTTATGGCCCGGACAAGCTTGTTCCGCCCGCCCGCCAGCCAGCCAGCCAGCCAGCCAGCCCGCCCGCATTCGCCAATCTAATAACCAGTTTTTTCCTTCGGAAAACCTGGTTAATTTCCTTCGGAAAACCTGGTTAAAAACCTGGTTAAAAACTAACTGTCCAGCAAAAACAAGGTATTTTATCACTTATCCCTAAACCTGGGAAAAACCTGGAAACCGTATCAAATTTGCGCCCTATTAGTTTATTAAACATCGACTATACAATCGCAATGAAAAGCATAGCGTATAGAATACAAAACATTACCTTCAATTATTTCCAATTCACAATCCGGCTATATAAAAGGGCGCTATATCGGTGAAAATGTTTGATTACTACAAGAATGCATTAATTTTATTTTAACAACACAAATAAATCGGGCCTTATAATATTTGCAGGCTTTGAAAAAGCATTCGACTCACTCGATCATGTCTTTATGTTCACAAGTTTAGAGAAAATGGGTAAAACTTTTTAATACTGACATAAGTAGTCTAATTAAACACAATGGCTTCTTTTCTGGAAGTTTTAATATCGAAAGAGGTGTAATACAGGGATGTCCACTCTCATCTTCATTAAATACAGTCCAACCCAAATAAAAATGGTATAGTTGTCAAACCAGGCGAAGAAATCAAACAGTCATTCTTCGCCGATGACGCAACTTACTTTTGCAATAATAATCTTAGCTCCTTTAATAATTTGATAGAATCACTTACCCTGTGTGGAAACGTATTGGGACTAAAACTAAACAAATGTAAATGCAATGTGCTAAAAGTAGGTAATTCTAGCTCGATTGGTAATTGTCGGCTCGGGCACTAATTACATGTACACCGGGTACTCTTAAGTATACTTACATATTCCCCGGGTACGGTAAATATACTAAAACGTACCCGGGAAATTTTACGCTAGATCGGTCATTGTTTTGTCAAAATATACTAGCCAAATATGGTGGGCCTTTACTTTTTTAATGCAACATAAGTGAGTCTCTAACACTTTATGGAGCAAAGAAATATATTTAAATCGAATATACTATCAGCATGGACTCAAGTCACAAATATGTTAAATGGAAAAAGTAATAGTAAAACAATTTTATGGAAAAACAAAATCATAAAAGCAAATAATAACACTTTTTTTTATAAAGACTGGTTTGAAAAGAGCATTAAAGGGGCCTTTTCCAATCAGGTCAATTGACAAAATTAAAAAAAGTTGTTTCAGATTCAGATTTGTGAGGAAACAGCAATACTTAACATTTACCATGCTCTAAAATAGCTATAATATGCATCTTTTGATGATTTAAAAACCTGAAAATTATAAAGCTTTGGAGCGCGAAACGATTGAATAATTTGGAGAGTTCTGTTGTTGTCGCTATATTTTGCTAAACTACAAGGATTGCTTATATAAAGTATAAAAGACAGTCCTCAATGTATGAGCACGGATGGCCGAGAGATCTAAGTGGTAGACTTTTACTCCAGGACTCCAGTGGTCAGTTGTCAGTGGTTCGAGCCCTAATGAGGGTTACTTTTTTTCTTTTTTAAATTTTATTATTGATGCTTTACTGGGGCTTTTTAGATCCAATGTTTACGTTTATCAATATAAAGCATTTAATGACAAACTTTAATACATGCCAAAATCTGTGAAAAGGCCCCTTTAAATGTGTCGATCAAATATTTGATTACCGAATACACGATGTTTTTTAATCCTTTGATAATACATGCGACTTGCATGAAATCCCCTTAACAGACTCCCTGATGTATAATACGCTAAAAAAAGTATTCCATCACATATAACATCTAGTATAAACACAAACAATTTCTCGAAAAGCTCATAACAAAACAAAAACCGAAACAATTTCTCGAAAAGCTCATAACAAAACAAAAACCGAACAAACTATTATACAGTATTCAAATAAACAATATCAATAACAAACCATCCCAAGTTCCAAATAAAGTTGCAAAATATATTCTAGAGCATGTATTAAACTGGAATGAAATATTTATTATGTCTAACAAAACAACAATCGACATCACACTTAAAAACGTTCAGTTCCAATACCTACATCGAATAATCGCGACCAATAAATATCTATTTAAATGACAATTATTTTACTCTAACTTCTGTGACTTCTGTGGTGAAAACATCAAAACTATAGAACATCTATTTTTTTTAGGGAGTGCAAATACATCCAACCTATTTGGAATCAGTTGACATCCTTTCTAGAAAAACAACAGCTAAACGTAAAACTATTCTTCTGAAATGTTAGTTTTGTAATTAACTCATTAAAATTAATAGACGGTAATAATATTGTAAATTTTATTCTAATGTTGATGAAATATTTTATCTTTAACATGGCGTACAAATACTAAATTTTAAGTGTTTTATACATCATAAGTCTGAAACTAAAAATCCAGATTGAGAAGGAAATAGTCCTCAGTAATGATACATTGCATATCTTTGAACAAAAATGGAATCAAATTAAATTTTTATAATAGTTGTCCACTTATATACTATTCACTTGTTGTTAGTTTATCATTTCATATGTTATTTTTTATTATTATTTTCTTTTTGATCTTATACGATCATTCATTAAATATAACAGAACACATAATGATAGAAATATTACAAACCATGATCAAAAACATTATAAAGCATATTTCCTGTATACTTTGTTAGAACCATTGTTTGCAATGAAAATCATGTATGCATACAATATATGCTTTAAAATGAATAAACAAAAAATTATATCATATACAGGGGTGGCGAAATCTCAAAAAACTATACTTGTCCACGGACAACCATTTAGGAAATTTAACTTGTCCGTTGCTGAACTACACTTGTCCGTTAATGTTTATATAAATTATAAATGCATTTATTGATTAATGTAAAACAATGTGGAATATACCAAAATGAGTATGATTTGCTAGTTTTGTTTATAGTTGTATTTCAATAGTACATTCATTATAGCAGTAAATTATTAACAATATAAAGACTTTCTAAAACTTTTAATCTTGCAAAGCTAGTGTTATTAAAACATGTGTTGAACATAAGTACATCGTCATCTTAAAATATTAAAGTAGTCCAATATGTCGACCTCATCAGACTGAGGCTCTGCACCGCTTCTGGTAGCAATTGGATTATCATCAACTGGTAACCATTGAAATTCTGTGAGAAAAGTTTCTTGAAAAGTTCTGGTGCGTTTACTTAGATCATATTTTTTATCATAATCTTTTTAGTTTTTATGGGAGGTGGACTGCTCAAAGCTTCGGGTTTCTGCTCCGTTGTTGAAGATTTAAAAAAACTAAATGTTCCATTTTTACCATTAAAGTCGTCTTAAATAACAAGGTAGACCGTGTTTTGATTATCTTACTTTGATACTTTTTATTTCTGTCTGATTGTAAAAATAAAGAAACCAGTCTGTACACTGTCTAACAGTCGGGCCGAATGTTTAAAATGCGGCATGCTCCTGGTCTCTTATGGAATGAGGGAGATCACTGCGCGGGAGAGTGCCCGTATTTTAGCTTGATTGTCCGCAAATAGCACTGGTAATGTAATCGCATGTCAACATCCGGTTTTGTAAAACTTAATTACGGCTTTAATACAATGTTGTTTTTTTGTATACCTGGACCCGACTTTTAAAAAACTTGTTGTCCACGGACAACTTAATTGAAAAAAATCAGTTGCCCAGACAAGCAAATGTACGACTCGGGCAACTCGGACATTTGATTTCGCCACCCCTGATATACATGTAATGCTGAAATACCAACCCTTATTAATGCGATTTATTTTGAATCAAGAACATGTGGACAATCATTAAAAATAATGAATAATGAATAAAATGCACACATTCTAGTTCAAACAAATAGTAATGATAATTTAAGTATAAATAATAATGATAATTTTTAATTCTGGTTATATTAAATAATAATAATACATTAAAACAAACTATTAGTTTATGATTTTTGTTTGCTATTAATTTAACAACATCATGGTATTTACCAATAAATACACCCCATTATAACATACACATACATAAATAATCAACTCAGTAAAACTGGATATATTTAGTGTTTCTATCGCGAAATATAATCTATTTAGTTTCAATTTCTGTTTGGATAGTTTTGTTTACACCGTAATTTCATTTTCAAAAGATGACAATACCATGGTAAAGTAATTTGAAAAAGGAAATGATATGGCTTATAGGTCAAAATACGTAGCAAATGAACGTTGACAATGCTCTTTATATCAAAGTTTCGGTAGAAAGTATGGCGCTAGTTAAATGCGCGTCGTATACGGCCTTGTTACAATTGACTGATTTTGTGTTAGTTTTGGGTAGTAAAGTAGTAATACAAGCCAAGATGGCGACCATTAGACACGAGGCCTATCTTGCCAATCATGAAACAATCGGCGGCTTCTGACATTTATTTTATGTTGTATGTGTTCGATTGTGTTGTCTTATTTCTTTTATTAATTCCTCATATTGTGCTTGAAATACATTTAGCGTTGATTTTATCTGCTGTACTTCCGCATATTGTGTTGTCAATACATTTAGCGTTGATTGTATCTGTAGTTGTTGTTGTTTTATCTGTTGTAGGTCTTGCATAACATTTTGAGGAAATGCTTTCAGTTGAGATATACCGAGCTCTTCTAGAATTTGTGTAATAGGAGTAACAACGACAAGTCCTCCAGTTAAACCTCCTTCAACTAGCCCAATGCACACAGGCTCACCAGTTCCTTCTTCTTTCACAAAAACAGGCGATCCGGAGTCACCTTGAACAGCGAAATCCTCTCGAATTGGCCGAATAAAGATTTGATTGTATAAAGTTATCCGCAAATGATCATAATCCCACTTATGTTTATCTGTGCGTACAGTATTAGGTGCACACATTTCAACGGTACCCTCTGTGAAACCAGTTGCGCTTCCAACTTTAAAGCATCGGTTGTTGGTATTAAATCTCGTTGGTCCACACGTTTTGCCTGATACGAACTCAAAGTCCGACTCGACTGCTGTAAGAAAACAACATTAGTATTAAATTAAAATTTAGACATTATGGCCTTAAGACCATAGATCACTCACCTGAGA
The DNA here is from genome assembly GCF_020536995.1 of Dreissena polymorpha. Classification (NCBI taxonomy): domain Eukaryota; kingdom Metazoa; phylum Mollusca; class Bivalvia; order Myida; family Dreissenidae; genus Dreissena; species Dreissena polymorpha. Next base: position 67,364,517 of record NC_068356.1, read on the forward strand.
AATTTAAGTAAAAATAAAGATTTTGTTAATATGTTTATGTTGCAAATCTTAATAAATCATGCGATCCTATGGCGTGGTTAGTTTTGACAACAGTGACATGATATGAACAAACTTAGAGGAAGAAACTATACACTGTTACACACCAACTATTAAAACCCTGATCTTTGCTGTTTCAGAGGAGACGATTCTTGAACTAACTATTATATAAGTCTATATAAATCATTTCATCCCTGAGGCGTACTCAACAGAGTCATGAATGCAACAAACTTATCAAATAACCACTATACGATGTGAAATGCCAAATAACACACCACTGGGCCTTGAAATTTCAGAGGAGACGAGTTTGTTTTGAAAAAATGTTCACAATAGACATTTCAGAAAATCAATTAACCCCTTAGGGTGGTCAATTTTGAACCAAGGACATGAATGGAAAGGATTTGGTAGAGTACCAACGTGTGACCTTTAACACCAAATATTAAACACCTTAATGTGTAGTTCCAGAGAATATTTTCAAATTTATGTACTATTTAACTCTATATAAAAACTTCTGAACCCAGGACTATGACAGTTTTGCCCCCACATGGATTATTTGATCAGACTTGTTAGAGGACCTCCATAATATATTACATGACTTATACTAAACAACTCGGCTTTGTGGTTTCCCAGAGGTAGATTTGTAAAAGTTTTCGCTATATATATATCACACTATATACATACAAGGAAAGCAATTGTGACCCCTGGTATATTATTGGAACACTTTGTTCAGGGCCACTATTTAATGTTACACTCCAAATATTAAACACATAACCCTTGCGGTTACAGAGATGAAGATAATTATTATTTATTTACTATTTAAGTCTATGATAAGGATTTGACTATTGGGGCATAGCAAGTTTCGACCCCAAAAAAACTTGATCAGACGACTACTTTAAGATGCGAAATGAAAACTAACATAACATGCAAAATAACAACCCTCTGCACCTTATATATATATATCATAGCGATTTCGAAACACGGTAAAATAATTATCACACGATTGGTTGATGCAAAACATGGCATTAGAAAGAATATTAAAATATTCTTTAAATAAATAAGTAAATTATATATATATATATTCACACATATCGTCAGTTACGGGGTCTCTGATTTAGAAATAGGTCATGGGGTTCCCACTTTAAATACATGTATCTCCATACCCTTTTTTATCCAATATTAACACAAATTATGGTATATAGGGGTACCTAATATACATGTAGTATTATGTACAAATACATCATTTATTTAACGTCTCATACAAGGAAATATATAGCAACATTAATTGCGAGGTATACAAAATTTCAATTTCAGATGCGATTGTGGTTTTCGAAATAAGACCTTATTGTGACATTTGATTGCATAACCTCCCCGACACACCCCTCATAGTAATTAAAAAGGCCTTGAACGCGGGGTTGTATACAGACAACGTTTTTAATATTGACCCCTTATGTATAGTCTGAAGTCTGAAAACTAGAGACCCCGTAACTGGCACTATGTATTAGTATATATATATTTGCTTAGGCTTATTATAAAGAAGTACTTACAATGAACAGGTTAATTGTTTGCTTTTTAGTTCACATGAGCTCATGTTGCTCATGGGGAGTTTTAGGGATACCGTGTTGACCATTGTTCATTAGTCACGTTAACTCTTTTTTCTAACAATTACTACTCCTCCCCTTGACAGATTTTAACTGTTTTAATTTCCTTTATATTCCTTTATATATATTAAACAAAAATCATACCCCCAATTCTATCATTCTGTTAAAGCAATTTCGAAGCACGGTAAAAGAATGATCACAGGATTGGTTAATGCAAAGCATCTTATTGGAAAGAATAGTAACATATGCTTTAAATAAATTAATAGCTTCATACACAATAACATGCTTACAGTCGGATCTGGATGTTGGAAATTTTCCGCTATCTGGATGTCTCTTTTCTATCTGTATTAACGCTATTTCAATTCCTGTCTCTGACCCTTTACCTTCCTTATAAATAACTTCAACTATTTGTCCGAATTGATTTAAGTCATCATTGATTCTGGATGGTTGATGAATATATTTTTTTGATGGATCTATTTTTTGCCATAATAGTCGTCCATTCTCCGATTTACATTCTTCCATCTCAGTAGCACTTATTGCAACATGGGCACACGTAATACCACACATACCATATGATGGATGTTCAATAAATACACCAAGTGTGCCATTATTATGACCTTCAATTTTACAACCCATTTTTAATTTATTAAGCACAACATCAGCACGGTTCATATATGGCGCAAAACTTCCTTGTCGAATTTCCTCACCGTGATTCATATATGGCGTAAATCTTCCTTCTAGAATTTTCACATGTATGCCGTCATATGATTTTTTAAATGGATCTTCGTCAATAGGTATAAATCCCTTTGCGTGAACATACAAAACTATACACAGTCCTCTTTTTGAACCTTTCATTTGTTTGTTTGAACCTCCTCGTATTACATTAAGATACTTATGTTGTTGCATTAAATCTTCTGTATTATTTAATATGCATTCGTTAAGTCTTTCCATATCATTGCAATTTTCTCTAAAGTCTTCAGTAATTGCTAGGTCATCTTCACAAATAGCTGAAGAAACTGTTTTGATAATAGTGTCTATATCAAACTTTGCGAGCTGCTGATGAATATCATTTATGTTATCTTTGATTGTCAATACAAAAACAATATTTGTCTCATTTCCAATCGTGTATGCAGGATAGGAATTGATCACCCCGTGAACTTGTAAAAAGCGTTCACAAATTATTTTGCAAAATTCTTGAACGTTTTCAGATGTCCGACCATATGTCACACACATCTCACGAAGGCGTGTTTTCGTATCGTCGCTGTAAAATAAACAAATAGAGTGCTGGAAAATCTAGGATAAACCAACTTCAAATTGATGATACAATGCATCTCTTCAAGACAAAACTTCAGGAAGAATAAATGTTCGTCATTCTTAAAAAATAAACAAATGTCAAGGCAACAAAAAAGATTGATTCCGATAAATCAGAATATAAAGAAATCAAGGTAAGTAACTTATCAAGCAAAGAAGAAACAGTATACTTATTTTAACATATTTAATTAAACGAGATGTCGTCGAAAGCCTTCGGCTTATTTATACACTCTATATTCCGTTTCCTGAGTAGAACCAGTACTTGGAGTATTTGGAAAGCTCTCAAAAACGCCTCCACAAGGGGATCGAACACCTGACCTCCAGGTCGCTAGGCAGACAAAATATCAACTGCGTCTATCATGTTTAGTTTTTTAACTCTTGTTTTGATGTCTATGATGAGTTTAAGTTCATTTCTTACACCCAGTGAGAAACATAAACAACCATTCAGATTTACTGATACTTCGTGTTAACAAAGTAGCTTCACACTATAAAGATATTTAAAGGGGCCTTTTCACAGATTTTGGCATTTTTTAACTTATTCATTAAATGCTTTATATCGATAAATGTAAACATTGGATCGTAAAAGCTCCAGTAAAAAATCAAGAATAAAATTAAAAAAAGGAAAAGAACATTGCCCGGAACAGGTTTCGAACCAGTGACCCCTGGAGTCCTGCCAGAGTCCTGAAGTAAAAACGCTCTAGCCTACTGAGCTATTCCGCCGAGTACACGTAATTGGCGTATTTTATACATTATATAAGCAATCTTCGTAGTTTCACAAAATTTAACGACAAAAACAGAACTCTCCAAATTATTCAATCGTTTCGCGTTGCAACGCTTTATAATTTTTAGGTTTTAAATTCGTCAAAAGATGCATATAATGGCTATATTAGACCATGGTAAATGTTCAGTATTACTGTTTCCTCACAATTATCATAACTAAAACGAAAATTTGCGAATCTGAAACAACTTTTTTCAATTTTGTCAATTTACCAAAGCGTGAAAAGATCCCTTTAAAATACTCGAATTCACGTAATATTAAAAATTATGTTTTTAAAAGTTAACAGTCGTTTTATTGAATTAATAAATAACTTATTGTTGCATGTCAAGAGGTTCCAAATAGAGAAAGACTGACAGAAGGATAAGCAGGCGGACAGATAGACAGGCGGACAGACAAATAGACAATTTATTAAGCCTTACACAACACCACTGTGTACGCTGTTTAGATTTTTTTAAACACCACTGCAGAGCGCTTTAGTAAAATATTAAAACTTGGAAGTCCGTTTAAAATACCTTTATAAATGTTTAAGAAGTAAACTCCATAAATGTTCACCCTGGCGGGGTACAATAATTGGCCTTAACAATTTAAAAACTAGCAGCTTTCTTTGCATACTTTGCAAGTTGCTGCCTTTTTTCTTCCCCCATCAGTGGTTTTACATCCACCCTGGATTCAGCGAAACTGGAATGTTCCTTTTTGGTTGGCTGAAACTCGACATCATCAGCATCTTTCACTTGCTTCCCACATCTAAAGGAACATATAAACTTCCTGGAAATCATTATCTTATAGCTTTTCTCTAATTGCAATATTTATTTTTATCATAATTATACTTATTTTTCAAACACTCTCATGCGTGTGTTGTAGCTATAATTTATTTGACACCCAGCTTTTTCCTCATATTAGTTACTCAACATTTTCTGAAAGTTGCATTTAACAAAATTCTAACTTTCTGAGATGATCTGTTGATACATTACATAAGTGTTTTTACAACCAGTCGACAGCCATAAAATCTAGCAGATGATTGCAAAAATTCATTTATTTATTTGGGTTCAAGGGCATGTATTCCTGGTATACCATGTATACAGTAGATAATTAATGCAACCTGAGGGACAGAATGACCTCATAAACTTTAAAATACACACACGTATGATAGAAAGATTTTCAACAGGAAGCTTAATGGGGAAATTCAGTTGAAATTATCGTTTTAACGAACCAATACGTTTTTCTTAATGTATTCACATTTTTCAGTGTGTATCATCAGTGGAACAATGGCCAATTATTATTACACTGATAGATGTGGAAGGGTCACAAAATAAATGGTTATCCTTGTACTTAGTGGTAAAAGTTAAACCATTGGATATCTTTCTGTATAACAACATTAGCAGTATGAAATAGTTTAAAAATAATTGCCAACATATCTTGAAGTATGCAATACTCCACAACGTGGTAGTTAATAGCAAACGCTATCTATGCTTTTGACAAGTACCGTCATACAAAGTAATATCCAAATGAGTACGCTGCGAAATGTTTAAAGGATTCTCTAAATTTTCAGACACTGACCTTTGGGGATATTTTTATGGATCTAAATTTTTCCGACAGTAATTCAGTAATACATGCATATATATATATATATATAAAGAACATGTAAAACACACTTATGACAGTTGTAGATACATAGTTCATAATCAAAATAAATATTATCAAAAGTAATATTGAATAGTCATCAGAGTATTATCGTTACTTTTTCAAAGATCCTTTCAAACATCTGACTGTGCGGGAGACATGTGCACACTTATTTCATATTTCAGCAATACAAAAATACTGTTCAGTACAAAGCAGAACAACATGAATAACGTGGATACTTAAAGCGAGTATATACGATTTAGTCAAATATTTATGAATTTATATAAACTGTGTAAAAAACTTATTATATTTATATTTCAATATAAATTAAAATAAAAGTTAAGAAGAACATGTGTCGAAAAATGCGAAATAAGCCAGATATTTAATTCTGAAATTGAAAACGGCTGTACAGCCGAATTCGCCAGCATGTATACCATACATGTACGATGTGCATCTAAACTTAGTTTAACGGTTTATTTGAAATTCTGCAACGATATCTATTCATACGACACACGAACACTATCTCCGATCCTAATACAAAGACGAATGCTTCGGTTATTGTAGGAAAATATGTACGTCACTATCGGCTAGGGGCGCTAATTTGTCTTTGCTGCATTTTATGAAATTCGGCTTTAATGTATAATTTTTCTGGCCTATTTTGTGTTATTGTTACATATTTTATCAATATATTACAATTCAACACATATAAAAAATCGTATATACCCGCTTTAACAGAACGTTATTTATGTGTTAAGTTTAACATTGCATACGTATCTATTTGATTTGAATGGAATACTTGCTGTAGAAAGTTTTGTTTCAGCAAAATTTCAATGATTCGAAAATGATTAAAGATAATCGCTTTAAAGATTATTTCAGTTGAACAAGATCTATACAGTAGTGTGCTTCATACGCTTGATAATGGACTGCTGTTGGCACTTAGGGATAAATAGTAGCCGTTAATTGTTACCAACACAAATTTTGGTGATAAATCTATTTTAGCACACATCTTGTGTACTCGTAATCAGGGGATACATAATAAAAGGAACTCAAAATATACGTATGGTATTACCAGAGGGCCATGGACCCTATGGCGCTCACCTGAGACCCGAAGAAACTTCACTATTATTAAGAGGTGGAGTCAGAATAATAAAGGACTTTATGAAACATATCGTTTTTAGGCATATATTTATTTTTACGAACGTGTTCATTCGTATGTAAAATTAATTTTACACTAATGATTCGGACATAAATGAGTATAATAATCTTGACTTCATATTCAGTTCATAACAATTCTTAAGTGAAGGTAACGATCCGGTCAATGTGTTCACACTATTCTGTCATGTAAATAAAGCATTTCTCTTCGGTTGATAGTCACCATTACTGACACATGGGGTCTCCTACGGGTACACCAGTTTCCCCAACATCACAAGCCCGCGCAAAAAGTAAACAAAATCTTACAGTAAAATAGCATAGATGGACATTTCAGCTTTATTTCAAATTCTGTCCAAACTTTCAAGAGTCTCGTCAGTTCATTAGGTATTAGTGCTAGGTCACACTCAAAGTCATCACATAAGTCAGCCATAGGCGTTGAACCTCTTAAAATTGAAGTACTACCATATACCGTCATGACAAACACATAATTGTTGAGTCGTTATCATTGTTACTTACCGTGGTAGATGCTGGAAAATACGACATGATAGTCACTTTTTACATATGCTTATACAATTGCATTTCAAAATTTACCTAAACACATACCTGTTGATGACTCTATGATCGATATGTGTCCTGGGGTCCAGGATTTCTTTGTGCGCCTCACCCAGCGCAACTTTCTCTTGCTGACGGCTACGTTGCGTGCCCTTCATGAAAACAGACATTTATTAGTAATCATTTAATCATGAATTTCCCTGCACGCGCAACCATAACAGAGTACACAAAGCAGACATTATTGATCAGAATGTATCAATAATTCCTTTACATAATTACTATCAGCGGTTGCTTTGCAGGGCTTAAATAACTTAGAAACATTGATCAAAGCAATACAATATCAATAATTGCTATTTAGTAAAGTATAATTACGTCATATAAGGGGACATACGTCATATAAGGTCCCCAATGGAAATATGCATGTACTAGTAGTTAAGTTTATCATCATACGAATATCGGCAAAAAATCAACCACATGGAATAATCTTAGCTGTTTTTCAGCATTTAAAGCTGTCCACACAGAAGAATGACATCATTTGTTGTCTTTTAATACAAAATAAGCGCATATGTCATTGTTTTGTCTCTTGGTACATATTAAGCGCATATTGTAAAGTAATGTTACGATATCGCTTTTCAGGTACCATTTCTCCATAAACAAGTTTCAAACCTCTGTGATAATATTATGCGTAGAGTTGAGTGACACCTCCCTTTTTTTCTTACATATTAATCACATTGCTTAAATAAAATTTTCGTTAATTGTCTTTCTCTTTTAGATGATGTAGTTAATTCTATTTAATACATTGAATAAAATACTGTTCAAAGATACGTATATCTGTATTTTCTAATAATTAAGCTCTTTTTAAAAATGTCTCGCAAAAAAATCACCGTGACATTTTAATTTCCTGGTCTGATATTATGCTGATATAGTTGTATTCGTTGAACTTAAATTTGAGAATTTTAATATATAATTATACATAGCAAAAAAATGATTATGTATTCCATGTAAGTAAATTGTGCATTACAACAGAATGCCAAAAATCAGTGAAATCGTTCTTTCTCTTAAAATTCATTATATATTGCCTTTTTGTTTGTTTTTAATGTATTAATAATAATCAAATGAAACATGCTTGTTTATTGTGCTTTATATTAAGCAAGCGCATGGTTCAGTATTTATGCATTTTGCACATTTATTTACATCCTTACCTTTTTATGCATTACATAATTGGCGATTTGTTAAAAGTAATGCATTGGAAAACTTGATAATTTAAAAAGCATGAACGTTCAACTCATACATTTTATTGTATATTTGTGACAAATATAGACATAACAATCAGCTAACAACAATTTAATAAATACAACAAAAATGAAACAAGAGGCCAATCGGCCCAAAGATGCTCCCCTGGGACACGAAGAAACTACACGATTGGCACAAGGAGGAGTTCAGAATTATAATAAAAACTTTATTCAAAATATTTTTGTGTGATTTTCTTCTAACCTTTTTTCCAATTTGGCTAACATATCATTATAACTAATGTTTTGACAAAGAACCTAGAAGATTTGAATTGTATGTGAATTTGATTGTAAACAGGTATTTTAGATTTTAAATAACTAAATGACATAGGTTGTACCTCACATGACCCAGTTTCAAAATTGTCCAAGATATCAAAAGGATTAAACCATACTAGGAAAACTGCCCCATCCTCTGGCAGCCTTATTTTTAAACGGAAACTTTGACATCTATAGCGTTTAAGTTCTTATTTTTACACGTGACCTAGTAACCTTGTATTTGACCTCACGTGACTCAGTTAAAACTCAGCAAAGATTTAAGTGGGACAAATATTCCGGCCAAGTTTAATGTAGATTTGAAACAAATGTAGCCAAAAGAGCTCTAACAAAAGTTCATAAAAGCCATATAAGGGACAACACGAATGAGGATGTTGTGATCAGGTGAGATAATAAACATTCTGACTATGTTTCGTCAAGATTTGATTTTTTTAAATGCGTCATCTAGTGTGGTTTAGAGCTTAATGTTGACAATTCTCAATACACAATGTAAAACATAGACTGACAAAACAGCTTATCATGAGCACTTCCCGCTATTATGAGCTAAAAACAAAAAGCTGAAGTCAAATTGTACGATCGTTAAAATATCTTTGTATTGCATCTTATCAATCCTTTTTGAAAGATAATAGGTTAAGAAAGCAAGCGATAACTTTTGGTTTCTCGATTACCAACAATTTAAAATGAATATGACTTCATTTTATCAATTCCTTAAGAATTAATCTGTTATTATTTGTTTCAAAAAAATGTGAAGCTAATAACACGCAAGGATGATGAATGGTTTCATATAAAATAATTAGACATACTGCAATCAACCTAAAAGATAACTAAACGCTTGTATGATACCTTTATATCCATGAATTCAAAGACGTTCACTTGTTTTTACAAGAACCTGCATGAAATGGGAGAGCCCCTTGTCAAAAAATAACCCACTTTCATACCAAAACCCACTTAAACCAACATAAAACTGTGGTGTTTATTCTGGGTTTTTCTGAGTGGAAGTTGGTTTTTGTTAGTTAAAGCGAGTTTTATGTGCGTTTAACTTAGTTTAAAGTTGTTTAAAGTTGTTTATTTTAAGAAGATGTGTGTTTAAGTTGTTTTTTTGTGTTTAAAAAGTGAGTCTTTTTAGTAATGAGTTGGTTAATGTGTGTTTAAGTGTCTTTTTGATTCAGAAGCGGGTCTTTCACAACAGAAGTTGGTCTTTTTTTAAACAGAAGTGGGTATAAGCGAGGTTAAGTTGGTTTTGTTAAAAATAATTTGAGAGTTGCAACGAGGCTAAAAGACTCACTTTAATACACTTTTTTTAATAAGTTGGTCTTTCGTTCATTAATGTAAGTAAAAAATGAAACAATTATTCTTCAACTGTGTATTTTTTCATGTTAATAGCCCTTTATAATAACAGTGAATTTTAAATGAGAAGGGTCATTTTTATCAACAACAATGTTATTTTATAAATAAATATATCCTAAAACGATTTAAATCATCAAAAAACCTTTTGATACTATAAACAATAATAATATTATGTGGGCTTGCCAGTATCTATTATATTTCCTCAACATCAAACAAATAAGTGTGTGAACTTTCTTTCACTAATATTTAACCCAAATAAATTATTGTCTACTAAACAAAATATAAACAGACATTTTAAAAGGCTATTAGAATAATATTTATTATTTTATTATTATCTGCTAACACCATTCAGTATGTAATATTAAAATATTCATAATAAAATGAAGTTACCAGTGCTGTGTATTATGGCTATTTGGGTATTGTAATGTGCCTTATCAGTGGGTACATCTTAAGTAGATTATGGCCTTAGATAACCTTCTCATAATATCATTACCCCCCAGTAATCCCTATCAGTGCTCCATCTACTAGGCCTAACAAAGGGGGGCAGCACTCTGTCACACCACTGTCCCACCCTGCCCCCCTTGGACCAACACCATGCCCTTGTTTTTATACCATCACATTATTATAAAGAAAGTTGTATTTGTAGTTTCCATTAATTTATTAATCAACATTTTCTCACTGAAACTAGTTTTATTAATAACAAACAGTCAGTGTTTTAAATGCAAATCCAAAATAAGTAAAATCAAGAGGGCCATGATAGCCCTGTATCGCTCCACTGTTTTTTCTTTGCGAAAAAAACGTGCAATGCGCATGGGTTGAAATGTACTCAAGCATGTGACTTTCTCTTTCTATTTCTCGTCCTACTGGGTGTTTAAAGTTGGAAGGGTGAGCATTTTTATATATGGAAAACGTTACTACCGTATTAACTAAACAGACTTAAAAGCCTGGGAATTATTGCACAGGTCCTTTGCTTATAACGTAGGTACATTTATCTCTCCAATAGATATTGTCGTTCTTTCTATTTCACATATGTTTAGATGCTGAAGATCAAATCTACGCATTTGATTCGAAACAGATTCACAAGACCCATATGAATCAAAATGCCTTAACACTTTACCAAACAACACATTTTGGACTTTTCCAATTTGAAAGAGGTTGCAGACGTCAATTAAATTAAAATGGAATATAAAGGAAATGATCAGGTAGGGTAGAAATAATTGTGATAAAAGGAGAAATTGCTCATCAACCCACACATCCCTAAGACCAACAGGCCTGAGAATATTATGATAATCTAAAGATTATTTCTTTATATTTATAAATGTATTTAATTAAGTAATACATTTGACTTCTAAGATAAATTTATAACTTATATTAAGACAAGAGGGCCATGATGGCCCTGTGTCACTCCACTGTTTTTTCTCTGCGAAAAAACGTGCAATGCGCATGGGTTGAAATGTACTCAAGCATGTGACTTTCTCTTTCTATCCCTCATCCCACTGGGGGTTTAAAGTTGGAAGGTGAGCATTTTTATATATGGAAAACGTTACTACTGTGTTAACTAAACAGACTTAAAAGCCCGGGAATTGTTGCACAGGTCCTTTGCTTATAACGTAGGTACATTAATCTCTCCAAAAGATATTGTCGTTCTTTCTATGTCACATATTTTTAGATGCTGAAGATCAAATCTACGCATTTGATTTGAAACAGATTCACAAGACCCATTGGAATCAAAATGCCTTAACCCTTTACCAAACGACACATTATGGACTTTCCCAATTTGAAAGAGGTTGCAGACGTCAATTAAATTAAAATAGAATATGAAGGAAATGATCAGGTAGGGTAGAAATAATTGTGATAAAAGGAGAAATTGCTCATCAACCCACACATCCCTAAGACCAACAGGCCTGAGAATATTATGATAATCTAAAGATTATTTCTTTATATTTATAAATGTATTTAATTAATTAATACATTTGACTTCTAAGAACAATTCATAACTTATATTAAGAAAATTTTAAAATGGTCAGAAATATATATGGATTGTTGAGCAATTGACAATCATATCCACAATTCATGAGTCACGATTCACAAATGGAACAATGAATCATTAGTTATTAAAAAGCAGCATATACGATAGTTAAAAACATTGCACTTCATTAATTTCAACACCTTCTCTTGGAAACAAAGTTTGAGTTTACCGTGCAGTATCTTATATTTACTTTTCTTCAAATAATTATGTTCATGGAAGTTGTGTTTTTGAAATCAATAATATATTATTAAACTGGTTTAAACACTACAAAAAGGACATGAAATTAACATGTCATCCAAAATATTTTCATCCAGATATATGGTCACTTTCGACATATTTAAATAAAACCCGACTTTTTTCAGTTTGTAAGAAAAACATTCATAACACATGTTCTTACTTCAATGCCTTTGTAAGCAGTCACCATCTGACCTAAAATGGCACTAAATGACAGGGGTTTATCTCATGTTTTCAAGATGTTGATGTTGTTGTTGGTCACAGCAGTAATCTCCACTGGTAAACGTCATATGTTCAGTTTTGTGAGCCCCGGGGCCGGGTCAAATTTGAGCTCAGGGGAGTAATTTGAACAAATTTGGTAGAAGACTATTAGATATCACTACATACCAAATTTAGTAGCCCTAGGCTCTATAATTAAGAACAAGAAGGTTTTTAAAGTTTGCACACAATAGGCCTTATTTAAGCATATGTTCATTTTTGTGACCCCTGGGGCAAGGTCAAATTTGTTCCCAGGGGCATAATTTGAACAAACTAAGTAGAGAACTATTATATGTCACTACCTACCGAATTTGGTAGAAATAGGCCCAATGGTTATGGACAAGAAGATTTTTATAGTTTGCACAAAATGGGCCCAATATAAGCATATGTTCAATTTTGTGACCCCTGGGGAACGGTCAAATTTGATCCCAGGGACTTAATTTGAACAAGCCTGGTAGAGGACTATAAGATGTCATTACATACCAAATTTGGTAGCCCTATGCCATACGGTTATGGACAAGACGATTTTTAAAGTTTGCACAAAATAGGCCTTATATAAGCAAATTTTCAATTTTTTTACCCCCCAGGGCAGGGTCAAATTTGACCCCAGGGGCATAATTTGAACAAACTTGGTAGAGGACTATGAGATGTCACTACATACCAAATTTGGTAGCCCTAGGCCCAATGGTTATGGACGTAAAGATTTTTAAAGTTTTCACAAAATAGGCCTTATATACAGTCAAACCTGAATTCAGCGGTCAGCCAAGGGAAATGATCAAAGTGACCGTTGTCCACAGGTGACCGTTGAATTCGGATCACAATTTTAAGAAGGTTGGTCAGTTGGTAGTATTACTACGTCGTTACCCCACCCAATCGTTTGCATACAGTGTAAAACAAATGCTCATTGCATTAACAAAGCATAATAACAGCATTAACTTACGCGTGTACATTGAATAATAGAGAATAATATCTTTTAGCCTGATTTAATTTCATAATGTTAAATTAAACAATGACTTTATCAACGCTGGTATAATTGTTTTCTCATGCATCTCATTCATTCAGTAAATAAAGCTTGTCACGTTCCGTTGACGTCACGTCCGTAAAAGTCTAAAAGGCGGATTCGGTGTCATAAACGGATAGAACGGTGTAATTGTACTGTTCTAATTCAAAGAAATAGTGGTCATTTAATTTAGAGATAATTACTTTCAACAAGTCATAAACTCTGGTAAATTTTCTTTAGAAGATACACCCACAATTATCCCCGGAAAAGAAACCTTCTCAACACCTTATAATTTGTTTACTCGCAGCGGGCCGCTTTTATAATATCATAGACAATTACCGCTTTCAGATGCTTCAAATGTTGCAAATCAGTCTTTTTTTTGCCATTAAAGCTGATCACTAATCCTCTTATCGCTTTCTTATCAAAACACTCGCCAGCTTAATGTTGTGTAAACACTTAATCAGCGATACAGATCAATTGACTTTGTCACGCGCTAATGCGTTATGCATGCAGACGATAATTGCTATTAATACACATTGTTATTGTTAATGTCACCTGTTTAAAGTGATATTATGGGCATCTAACAGTTTATAGCTGGCTATCGCAACCGTTGTTTATTTTTGGTATTTTCACTACATATACAATGTACACTTATATTTGTTAATTCAGCATCAACATACTAAAACACTATCCCGGTGAGAGAAAAAAATGCATTTGAATATCAACCGTCTTTTCGTTAAACAACTGATCATGCATGTACGATGTGAACCTAAATTTAGTTTTAGTGCAGATTCATTCATACGACAAGTTTTAGTGCAGATTCGTTCATACGACACAAAGACACAATTTTGTTTTACGGATCATTTCGGCTTAGAGGAGTGGGTTAGTCATGTAAAATAACGAATATAAAATATATTTTTAATAAACAACTGGTAGCAAAATGAGTTGCAGACAATTGGTCTTTTAAAGCAATCAAAATGAAAATTCAATAATAATGGTGAAACAATTTTACATACCGGTCACGGATGCACAAATTGTTTGTTTACTCGCAGCGGGCCGCTTTTATAATATCAAAGACAATTACCGCTATCAGACGTTTTTACCGCAAAATAGACGGACACATGATGTGCTGTGTTTTTAATTTTCGCGACTCGAGACGACTGACGCGTGACCGTTGATTTCAGGTCAAACATGAATTTCGGAGTGGAATGTAGTGGCCGTTGGCCGTTATGGACAGGTGGCCGTTGAATTCAAGTGTAATATAGAGTGTTTTTCGTCGGGGGGATTCCAGACTGACCGTTGTCTGCAGGTGACCGGTAAATTCAGGTGGCCGTTAGGTCAGTTTCGACTATAAGCAAATTTTCAATTTTTTGACTCCCCAAGGCAGGGTCAAATTTAACCCCAGGGGCATAATTTGAACAAACTTGGTAGAGGACTATAAGATGGCACTACATACCAAATTGGGTAGCCCTAGGCCCAATGGTTATGGACAATTAGATTTGTAAAGTTTTCACAAAATAGGCCTTATATAAGCAAATGTTCAATTTTTTTAACCCCCGGGGCAGGGTCAAATTTGACCCCAGGGGCATACTTTGAACAAACTTGGTAGAGGACTATAAGAAGTCACTACATAGCAAATTTGGTAGCCCTAGGCCCAATGGTTATGGACAAGACGATTTTTAAAGTTTGCACAAAATAGGCCTTATATAAGCAAATTTTCAATTTTTTGACCCCCCGGGGAAGGGTCAAATTTGACCACAGGGGCATAATTTGAACAAACTTGGTTGAGGACTATAAGATGTCACGACATAGCAAATTTGGTAGCCCTAGGCCCAATGGTAACGGACAAGAAGATTTTTAAAGTTTGCACAAAATAGGCCTTATATAAGCAAATTTTCAATTGTTTAACCCCCCAGGGCAGGGACAAATTTGACCCCAGGGGCATAATTTGAACAATCTTGATAGAGGACTATAAGATGTCACTACATAGCAAATTTGGTAGCCCTAGGCCCAATGGTTATGGACAAGAAGATTTTTAAAGTTTGCACACAATAGGCCTTATTAAGCATATTTTCATTTTTGTGACCCCTGGGGCAAGGTCAAATTTGTTCCCAGTGGCATAATTTGAACAAACTAAGTAGAGAACTATTATATGTCACTACCTACCGAATTTGGTAGAAATAGGCCCAATGGTTATGGACAAGAAGATTTTTATAGTTTGCACAAAATGGGTCCAATATAAGCATATGTTCAATTTTGTGGCCCCTGGGGAACGGTCAAATTTGATCGCAGGGGCTTAATGAGAACAAACCTGTTAGAGGGCTATAAGATGTCATTACATACCAAATTTGGTAGCCCTATGCCATACGGTTATGGAAAAGAAGATTTTTAAAGTTTGCACAAAATAGGCCTTATATAAGCAAATTTTCGATTTTTTTACCCCCCAGGGCAGGGTCAAATTTGACCCCAGGGGCATAATTTGAACAAACTTGGTAGAGGACTATTTGATGTCACTACATACCAAATTTGGTAGCCCTAGGCCCAATGGTTATGGACGTAAAGATTTTTAAAGTTTTCACAAAATAGGCCTTATATAAGCAAATTTTCAATTTTTTGACCCCCCGAGGCAGGGTCAAATTAAACCCCAGGGGCATAATTTGAAAAAACTTGGTAGAGGACTATAAGATGTCACTACATACCAAATTGGGTAGCCCTATGCCCAATGGTTATGGACAATTAGATTTTTAACGTTTTCACAAAATAGGCCTTATATAAGCAAATGTTCAATTTTTTGACCCCCCCGGGGCAGGGTCAAATTTGACCCCAGGGGCATAATTTGAACAAACTTGGTAGAGGACTATAAGAAGTCACTACATAGCAAATTTGGTAGCCCTAGGCCCAATGGTTATGGACAAGACGATTTTTAAAGTTTGCACAAAATAGGCCTTATATAAGCAAATTTTCAATTTTTTAACCCCCCAGGGCAGGGTCAAATCCGACCCCATGGGCATAATTTGAACAAACTTTGTAGAGGACTATAAGATGTTACGACATAGCAAATTTGGTAGCCCTAAGCCCAATGGTTATGGACAAGAAGATTTTTAAAGTTTGCACAAAATAGGCCTTATATAAGCAAATTTTCAATTGTTTAACCCCCCGGGGCAGGGTCAAATTTGACCCCAGGGGCATAATTTGAACAAACTTGATAGAGGACAATAAGATGTCACTACATAGCAAATTTGGTAGCCCTAGGCCCAATGGTTATGGACAAAAAGATTTTCAAAGTGTGCACAAAATAGGCCTTATGTAAGCAAATTTTCAATTTTTTAACCCACCGGGGCAGGGTCAAATTTGACCCCAGGGGCATAATTTGAACAAACTTGGTAGAGGCCTATAAGATGTCACTTCATACTAAATTTGGTAGCCCTACGACCAATGGTTATGGGCCAGAAGATTATTAAAGCTTGAACAAAATAGGCCTTATATAAGCAAATTTTCAATTTTTTGACCCCCCGGGACAGGGTCAAATTTAACCCCAGGGGCATAATTTGAACAAACTTGGTAGAGGACTATAAGATGTCACTAGATAGCAAATTTGGTAGCCCTAGGCCCAATGGTTATGGAAAAGAAGATTTTTTAAGTTTGCACAAAATAGGCCTTATATAAGCAAATTTTCCATTTTTGACCCCCCGGGGCAGGGTCAAATTTGACCCCAGGGGCATAATTTGAACAAATTCGAAAGAGGTTCACCACATGAACATTCCTGAGAAATTTCATCAGAATTGGACCAGTAGTTTAGGAGAAGATGTTTAAAGAAAAAGTTAACGCACGGACGTACACACGACGGACACAGGACCATGACATACGCCCCGCTGGCCTTTGGCCAGTGGAGCTAAAAATTATAAAATGGTCTGAAATATATATGGATTGTTGAGCAATTGACAATCATATCCACAATTCATGAGTCACGATTCACAAATGGAACAATGAATCATTAGTAATTAAAAAGCAGCATATACGATAGTTAAGAACATTGCACTTCATTAATTTCAACACCTTCTCTTGGATACAGAGTTTGAGTTTACCGTGCATTATCATATATTGACTTTTCTTGAAATAATTATGTTCATGAAGTTGTGTTTTTAAAATCAATAATATATTATTAAACTCAGGGATCATATTGTTTTCGGTTTTGACGGTCCTAGACCGATTGGAGTCATGAAAGACCGATTGAAAATCCCAAACAGTCGCCTGAGTCGGTCCGATTCTGATTGCTATTAAAATTCCCATGTCATGAAATCGATTACACAGTGTATATGCTAACACACCCTTATGACATTCTTATCTCGATTAGGTGTGATAAACCATTCGCTGTAGTCTCTAAACCGGTCAGGACCGGTTTATTGCACGTCAGACCAAGAATCAAAAACTTGTGAACAGCGGATTAAAAACGCATCCGAAAAGACGCGACTGAATACACGCGCTGTAACTAAACAAAACATGCCGATACATTTTCCACCAGCGTAATAATCCGGTAATATAATTATGAATGAAAGTCGCGGATCTGATCGACAGAACAGCCGAAAGTTATTTTTATGGGCGGAACTTCACATAAAATAGTACACAAGAAAAATAATATACATTGAATAAATCTTAAGTAAAACCGTGTTAGAATCGAAATAATTCGTGTACTTTATACTTTGTTGTTGAATAACTAACGACCGGAAAATTAGATGCGTGGTTTCAAATGCTTCGCTCCCGTGATTAAATCCCTACGCATCTAAACTATCGGACGAGGGTTATTTGACAACAAATTATTTCTTAATTATTTGGTTTGTTGTTGTCAGTAGCCAACTTACGCACAGACATTTGTTTGATTTAGTGCATGTTTGTAAGATAATATCGAGTCGACAACAATTTAAAACATCGGTATAGACTTACACAGATTAATAATATTGACAACGATGAAAAAGTCTGATAAAACAGCACACGAAACATAAATGAAATACCATATGATAAAACCAGTTGAGTAAACTCGTTCCGTTAAACAAAATGCCTAAGGGAATTTTACTTGTACATGTATTATACCACCTTCATGAATGGCAAAATCAATGGTATATATTTTAACGTAATTTGTCATGATTTCGGATACACATTTTCGGATACTTTTCCCCATTTATATCCGGACCGATTGATGTTGCGGAAAAATACCCTTGTCAAATAAAAACGCACTTTTTACCAAAACACACATTTAGCGCACTTAAAAGTGCGTTAATTGTGTGTTTTTTGTTAATATGTGCGTTTTCAGTGATCAAAAGTGCATTTAAGTGCGCTTTTTGTGCGTTTTTGCTTTTCAAGTGCGTTATTTTAGTGGAAAAGTGCGTTTTTTGTGCGTTTTCTTCATCTGTAAGTGCGCTTTTGAGTGTAGATGTGAGCAAAATGTGTGTTTTTTATCTAAGAAGTGCGTCTTTTATTTAGGAAGTGCGTTTTTTGTGTGTTTTCTTCATCTGTAAGTGCGCTTTTGAGTGTAGATGTGAGCAAAATGTGTATTTTTTATCTAAGAAGTGCGTCTTTTATTTAGGAAGTGCGTCTTTTATCTAAGAAGTGTGTTTTAAGGTTTACAGATATGGGTTTTTTCTCACAAAAGTGCGTTTTTCTATTTTGATGTGCGTCTTTTTTAAGCATAAGTTAGTCTTTTATTTCATAAGTGCGTTTTTATCATATGATCTGTTTTAAAAGGATGTATCTAAAAAGACACATGTTTAACACACTTCTTAAAAAGTGCGTCTTTAACAACCGTTTAGCAAATGTTGTACAGAAATTGAACAAGAAACAAAATTGTTGCAGGCTCTAACAATTTATTTACATCAAATGATTAAACATAGACATATATCTCAGTAACCTGTAATAATATAAGGGGCAGTTTGAATAATTACTGGTTGTCCATATTAACCTGTTTAATGTTTACATACTTTATCATACAATTTCAATGCATACCCTATTGCTTACGTTTTAATCTCAAACATTTCTAAAAATTTCCACCTAAATCAGACTGTGTGTAACTAATTAAAAATATTGAAAGTGTCAAAAGTATTATGTGGGCTTGATAGTATCAATTATATTTCCTCAACATAAATAAGTATTTGAACTTTCTTATACTGATATTTATACCCTAATACAATTAATGTCTACCACATTGACCATAAACATACATTTTAAAAGGCAATTAAAATAATATTTATACTATTAATATTATTTGCTAAAACCATTCAGCATGTTATATTTAAATATTTACAATTAAATATAATGTGTTAAGGGTGCTGTGTATTATTCAATAAATATTTTGGTGTTGAAATGACTGCCTTATCAGTATTTCTCAAATTATGCAATTTTTGGCTTAGACACAGCATGGTATCAGATAAGAGAATAGCCAATCCCTATCAGTCCTCCATCTAAGCCTAACTAAGGGGTGTTCATATACTTTTGATTTGTTCAGGCACCATCTATTTGAGAACCACAGATAGGAAGTTATTTTTTGAAAACAAGCAGCATCAGCAACTGACTTTAAGCTAGAATTAAGACTTATTATTTTAGTGTAAAATGTCTTGAAATACTTTCAGCATGAAGTATTGTGTGATGAAAAAAATGTGTATTTACTACAATGTGTAAATCAACAATAAAGGAGATTAAAAGTGGGTGGTTAAAGACATATAAAGTGATATGGTCTAGTTCAACAACTGCCTGTATTTTTGGAATACTGAAGAACAGTCTGTTGTAACAGGTTCGTATTTTCAATTCTGCATCCCTTTTTTATTTAGTTTATTGAATTAATAATGATCATTATCATATTTATGTATTGTCACTGGGAAATGTAAATGGATGAGTAAATGTAATGCAATTTTAAAGAAAAACAACACCATTTGAATTATTATGGCTGTATTTTATGGTTATTGTCATCTTAAAGTTATTTATACCTATTTTTGGTCATTAATGAACAGATTTTTCCCCCATATTAAATGAGAACTTTTAAATTTATAGGTTAAACCCCATGGAAAGAATGTGCATCATCGCATCGCCTGCCAAAAATGCCAAAAAAAGAGACTACCTGATGTATGGACTTGAATACCAGGTTTTACCCTGCACAAGCTGGCCGACATGAGGAGAACAGGAGTGGGAAAACCGCGCCCTCTCCTTTACCAAGAAAAGCTGGATTTGTTTAGAGGTAAAACTATACAGGGTACTGGTTATTGCATTTTAAAGGTGTCACACTTCCGACCAGTCCACACAGCAAAATGAGACCACGTATCTTGGTACATTTTCGAACAGTATTTTCTATCAAACGTATTTATTTATGAAAAGCGTTAAGTCACATGTGATCAGGGGATTAAAATTGCAAAATAAACAACCAAAAACAACAAGCAAACAAACTAGTTTTGATTTAAATTTATAATTTTTATAGCAACAAGATTACCATAACAGCAATTTTCAACACTTACATTATAAAATATCTTTCAGGACCTGATCAAATGAGATCATGCACGAGACGCATCGCGCAAAGGCCATGACAGTATAATTGTTGCAAAGAAGTTTGACCGGCTAGTGGCAGACTTGGAGAGAAAGATGAGAGCTGCACTCCGCTGCCTCAAAGAAATGCTGAAAGGCCTTGATTGATATGCATCTTTCTTATGTATATAGCTGTTCGTGTGTATATACTGTACATGTTATTATAGTATGCTATTATTTTTTGTTTATTTATAATCAAATTATGTTTATATTTATTTCATCAAATTGCCATTGATATTTAATTACTCATGTATGTTAAAAAATGTTGGTGTACATTAAAGTATAAAATTGAATTATCTTGTAATTATTAAAATACACAAATATTTATGTTTATATAATTATTGGTTTTTATTGCATATCTGAATTTAAAAAAACTTTTAACAGCATATAATTGAATCAACTGTTAAGGCAAAAGATGCACCTTTAACGCACATGTGTGCTTTTTGTGAGTGCGTTTTTTGCTGCCATTCATTTGCATTAATTGTGCGTTTTGTGTGGGTTATAACTGCGCTTAACGTGCGTTAAATGTGCGCTTTTTGTGAGTTAAATGTGCGCTTTTTTATTTAAAAAGCGCACATTTAACGCACATAAAAGCGCACATTTAACACACATGTGCGCTTTTATGTGGGTTATAACTGCGCTTTTCGTGAGTTAAATGTGCGCTTTTTAAATAAAAAAGCGCACATTTAACTCACAAAAAGCGCACATTTTACACACATAAATGGCAGTCAAAAACGCACTTATAAAAAGCGCACGTTTAACGCACATAAAAGCGCACTTTAACACATATGTGGGTTATAACTGTGCTTTTTGTGAGTTAAATGTGCGCTTTTTAAATAAAAAAAGCGCACATTTAACTCACAAAAAGCGCACATTTAACTCACAAAAAGCGCACATTTAACGCACTTAAAAGCGCACATTTTACACACATAAATGGTAGTCAAAAACGCACTCATATAAAAAGCGCACGTTTAACGCACATTTATCCACAAAAAGCGCACATTTTCTTGTTTGTTTGTTTTTGTTAAAAACTCACTCGGTAAGAAAAAGCGCACAAAAAACGCAGTGCCAATACCGCCACGTTTAACGCACGCAAAACGTACGTAAAACGTACATTTCACACACTTTTTTGAGAAGGGTATGATCCCTGATCCTTAATTTAAACTGGTTTAAACACTACAAAAAAGACATGAAATTAACATGTCATTCAAAATATTTTCATCCGGATATATGGTCACTTTCGACATATTTAAATAAAACCCGACTTTTTTCAGTTTGTAAGAAAAACATTCATAACACATGTTCTTACTTCAATGCCTTTGTAAGCAGTCACCATCTGACCTAAAATGTCACTAAATGACAGGGTTTTATCTCATGTTCACAAGATGTTGATGTTGTTGTTGGTCACAGCCAAACGGCCGCAGTAATCTCCACTGGTAAACGTCATATGTTCAGTTTTGTGACCCCCGGGGCCGGGTAAAATTTGAGCCCAGGGGAATAATTTGAACAAATTTGGTAGAGGACTTTTAGATATCACTACATACCAAATTTAGTAGCCCTAAGCTCTATAATTAAGAACAAGAAGATTTTTTAAAGTTTGCACACAATAGGCCTTATTTAAGCATATGTTCATTTTTGTGACCCCTAGGGCAAGGTCAAATTTGTTCCCAGGGGCATAATTTGAACAAACTAAGTAGAGAACTATTATATGTCACTAACTACCGAATTTGGAAGAAATAGGCCCAATGGTTATGGACAAGAAGATTTGCACAAAATGGGCCCAATATAAGCATATGTTCAATTTTGTGACCCCTGGGGAACGGTCAAATTTGATCCCAGGGGCTTAAGTTAAACAAACTTGGTAGAGGACTATACGACGTCATTACATACCAAATTTGGTAGCCCTGTGACACATGGTTATGGACAAGAAGATTTTTAAAGTTTGCACAAAATAGGCCTTATATAAGCAAATTTTCAATTTTTTGACCCCCCCAGGGCAGGGTCAAATTTGACCCCAGGGGCATAATTTGAACAAACTTGGTAGAGGACTATAAGATGTCACTACATACCAAATTTGGTAGCCCTTGGCCCAATGGTTATGGACAGTTAGATTTTTAAAGTTTTCACAAAATAGGCCTTATATAAGCAAATTTTCAATTTTTTGACCCCCCGGGTCAGGGTCACATTTGACCCCAGGGGCATACTTTGAACAAACTTGGTAGAGGACTATAAGAAGTCACTACATAGCAAATTTGGTAGCCCTAGGCCCAATGGTTATGGACAAGACGATTTTTAAAGTTTGCACAAAATAGGCCTTATATAAGCAAATTTTCAATTTTTTAACCCCCTGGGGCAGGATCAAATTTGACCCCAGGGGCATAATTTGAACAAACTTGGTAGAGGACTATAAGATGTCACTACATAGCAAATTTGGTAGCCCTAGGCCCAATGGCTATGGACAAGAAGATTTTTAAAGTTTGCACAAAATAGGCCTTATATAAGCAAATTTTCAATTTTTTAACCCCCTGGGGCAGGATCAAATTTGACCCCAGGGGCATAATTTGAACAAACTTGGTAGAGGACTATAAGATGTCACTTCATAGCAAAATTGGTAGCCCTAGGCCCAATGGCTATGGACAAGAAGATTTTTAAAGTTTGCACAAAATAGGCCTTATATAAGCAAATTTTCAATTTTTTAACCCCCTGGGGCAGGATCAAATTTGACCCCAGGGGCATAATTTGAACAAACTTGGTAGAGGACTATAAGATGTCACTTCATAGCAAATTTGGTAGCCCTAGGCCCAATGGCTATGGACAAGAAGATTTTTAAAGTTTGCACAAAATAGGCCTTATATAAGCAAATTTTCAATTGTTTAACCCCCCCGGGGAAGGGTCGAATTTGACCCCAGGGGCATAATTTGAACAAACTTAGTAGAGGACTATAGATGTCACTACATAGCAAATTTGGTAGCCCTTCGCACAATTGTTATGGACAAGAAATTTTTAAAGTTTGCACAAAATAGGCCTGATATAAGCAAATTTTCAATTTTTTGACACCCCCGGGGCAGGGTCAAATTTAAGCCCAGGGGCATAATTTGAACAAACTTGGTAGAGGCCTATAAGATGTCACTACATAGCAAATTTGGTAGCCCTAGGCCCAATGGTTATGGACAAGAAGATTTTTAAAGTTTGCACAAAATAGGCCTTATATAAGCAAATTTTAATTTTTTTACCCCCCGGGGCAGGGTCAAATTTGACCCCAGGGTCATAATTTGAACAAACTTGGTAGAGGACTGTAAGATGTCACTACATACTAAATTTGGTAGCCCTAGGCCCAATGGTTATGGACAAGAAGATTTACAAAGTTTGCACAAAATAGGCCTTATATAAGCAAATTTTCAATTTTTTGACCCCCCCGGGGAAGGGTCAAATTTGACCACAGGGGCATAATTTGACCAAATTTGAAAGATGTTCACCACATGAACATTCCTGAGAAATTTCATCAGAATTGGACCAGTAGTCTAGGAGAAGAAGATGTTTAAAGAAAAAGTTAACGCACGGACGCATGGTCGCACTGACGCACACACGACGGACACAGGACCATGACATAAGCCCCGCTGGCCTTTGGCCAGTGGAGCTAAAGGCCAGCGGAGCTAAAAACCGCAACCAACATTAACATTAATCCTTAAATGTGGTTACCGTAATTACTCTATGTTTTCGGACACTTAAAAATAATTGTTTTTTTTCGTGTCCGAAAACTTAGATACGAAAAATATTCAAAAAATACCGGTGTCCGAAAACTTAGAGTCGAAAATTTAAGTGTCCGAAAATAGCGTCAATTGTATCGACGACTACCGATATTAGCACGTGCTTGTAAAATGCCATGCCGTATAGTAGAAATTACATTCATATATGTTTGCACTGCATTTTAAATTATTTTAAATGCTTTATTTATTTTACAGAAAGTTACTTCAAGGTTGTACTTTGACCAACGAGTTCAAAGATGAGCATGTGATGCACCGATACTCGCTAGTATGAACCTGTAATTTACGCAATAAAAAAGGAACATATGAATTCTTTGTTTGATCATTTCCGATAGTTGTTGTCTAACACCTTCCATTGTTCGTAAAACTTGTAATAGGGTGCATCACACTTTGAAGCGTTAAGTATTTATCACAGTTATTTTACTGAGAAGGGGTAGTACCATTGCGGTGGATAATTGAACTGTTAATTGGCACTACGCCTGGTAATTGTCATAACGCTTATTTTCAAAAGAAAGTTGTTTAAGATTATCATAATTGGCACTAATTGACATTATTCTGTTGTTCCACTATGGCTTTTAACGTTTAATTACTGATTTCTTTAATCTGATTGGTGAATTAATACGATCCAATCGACGTTTAATCTGCATTACCGGTATATTACCGGTAGCTTTAATCTTTTTGATAAATTCCATCATTCAAATTATTCTGAGACTTCGAATGTTATTTTAGCAATATAATTGTTCTCGTGCACTTTTAATTATGGATAAGTTTGTGAAGCGGTTTTCAACCGCTGAGGAGGCACTTCCGCAAGCATGGAAGACGTCGCCTGTACCTAGGTCTACACCAAAGAGGCCTGTTGGGTGACTTAAGAGACCCGGATTTTCTACCTGTTCTGCGAGCAAGCGTGCATTGTTGGATTTAAGTGCCAGTGATCAGTGCTCTACCGGCACGTTGGATTTAACTAGTGATCCGTGCTCTACATTGGATTTACCGGTTGCTAGTGAAATTAGCAGTACAGTACCGGCACGTGATGATACCGGAAGTATAAACGCGGATTTTGTTGTCGAAGACTGTTCGGTGCAGAAACGCGAGGGAGAAGTGACCACGAGCTCCCCAGCAGTTCGTGGTCATTATAAGACCTACTCTATGGAAGAGAAGCAAGAGGTCTTGCGGTATGCTGACATGCATGGCGTCCGTCAGGCCGGCCGCACCTACAAGATACCGAAATCTTCTTTGGGCAGTTGGAAAACGATGAACTTCGACGCGATACCACGGGTTAAGCGGGGCCATCTCGAGAAGACAGGCCGTCCCCTGTCTTATGGGATGGCTATTGAAGAGAAGCTTATCGGGTTCGTGTTGGAGCAGAGGGAGTTGCAGCTGGCTGTTACGATCGACGATCTGTGCATCCGTGCGCGCGATCTTGTGACGCCGGAAAACCCTACATTCAGAGCCAGTCGCTGTTGGGCCACCAGATTCATGAACAGACACGACCTGGTCTTACGAACCAATACGTCAATGGCTCAGAGACTCCCAGTAGACCTGGAAGAGAAGATTGCTTCCTTCCACGATTTTGTCCGGCGTCAGAGGGAGCGCGATGACTACGACGACATGTTTATCGTCAATATGGACGAAACTCCAGTGTATTTTGACATTGTCCCCGGCAAGACGCTTGAAACGAAGAGGAAGAAATCGATCCGCATACAAACAACTGGGTCGGAGAAGCGCCATTTGACAGTTGTTCTGGCCGTCGCTGCAAGTGGAGCTGTACTACCACCAATGGTAATATTCAAGGGATTGAGAGAGCTGAAGCTTACACCTCCACCTGGGTGGCTGGTGTGTGTGCAGCGGAAAGGGTGGATGGACGAAGCGCTTATGATCCGATGGGTCAAAGAGATTCTCGTGCCATACACTGAGAAGGACCGCTGTCTTCTCGTGCTTGACAGTTTCGCAGGGCACAAGACGGAAGCCGTGAAAAAGGCCATGCGAAAGGCGAACGTCGTACCGGCAGTGATTCCGGGTGGCTGCACATCAAAACTGCAGCCACTCGATGTCTCCGTGTACAAACCCTTCAAGGTAATGCTCACATTAAGTATTATTTAATAAGCGTATTTGGAGTATTCTTGTATGCAGAATTTGTATCGACATCTTAATAATTCACCGTTACCATTCCGTTATTAGCCTATTGGCGTTAAATATATCCTTTATGCATGCCCCTCATTTAACATGATAGCGATAATACCCGTACCGCGGTGTATCATTATTAAAATACCGATACAAGTTATTCATACATTTTTTTATTAATAAAAATTTCTGCAATATTAAAAAACGCTTACCAGTATAATATTAATATTTTTCCAGGCCGAACTGCGCAAATCCTGGGGTACATTTATGAAGGAAGAGTCCGCGAAGGCTGTCGGGACCGGTGAACGGATCAAAGCGGCCAGTAAAGAAGAAATAGTCAGATGGCTTGCGTCGGCCACGGATTACATTAAGGGAAAACCCGACCTCTTCCGCCGCAGCTTCAAGGCATGCGGAATTTCGAATATGTTGAGTGGCCAGGAAGACAGTCTCATCCGCAAAGACGCTGTTGAAACGCCCGCAGCTGATTCCGACGACGACGCGGAGCCGGAAGTGGACGATTACGTGGACGATGACGTGCCGATCGCGGAGCTGATCTCTCGTGAGATCGAGAAAATGTAAAAGAAACGGGGCTCTGAGTTTAGGAAAAGACTCATTCAATCCTTCAAAAGAATTGTTCTTACATGTTCCGGAAGTCGTAACATGCGTTTTTATTTCAATACAACATTTTTTCAGAAGTTGTAATGTTCATAAGGAATTTGTATTATCTATGAATGTCATTCACCAATAATTATGCTCAACATTAATGAATATGAATGTCATTACCGGTATGTACCGGGTGTGTTTTGTTTGTTGGTCTAATATTACCGGTAAATTGAAATAAAAGCAATAAATAAATGTGCAATAATTTATTGTGTTGTACTCTTCGTTCTCTGCTTTTCAATAAATACAACCACACAGCTTTGCTACCTCTTACCTGAAATTAAATGGAACAAAGATATATAATATTATTCATACTGCTTCCTTAAAACGGCATCAATTCAAATGCTATCGGCATCAATTCAAATGCTATCGGGCGAAACCATTGTTTAATACCCGTTTACAAGGTTATCCACCCAAAATGCAAATGTCCGTTGCCCTCAGCATGCACCTGCTGTGTTTTATGATGTTAATCTGGTTGTAAAACCCCATGATCAAAGTGTCATTAGATATCGAAACAGGACCGAAATTTGGCAAAATAGCGCTGTGAAATATACTGTCCGAAAACTTACAGACATTAATTATGGACAAAAACTTGTGTGTCCGAAAATTAAGAGTCACGAAAAATAATTATTTTTGCTAAAAAAAGGGGTGTCCGAAAACTTAGAGTGTCCGAAAACATAGAGTTATTACGGTATATACCACACAGTACAGGCCTTGACACTAACTTTGTTGACAGGGTACCCGGAGGGAACCCTACTTTCAACTTTTGGTGGCCCTCACCCAAACTAGGGTTCCCTCTTGTTTCAACACACAGCTACTCTCGGCGTAAGGGCAAATAAGTACAAGAAGCATACTAGTACATATTTTTATTTCCTATATTCAATTATGTTGCCATTTAAAGCAGACCCATTAAAAGCTCATAACCTTGTCTTGTAAACTTTTGATATCATGTATTTCATCAATATCATCAGCATCGTCATCCTTGTCATAATCATCTTCAGTGTTACGATTTTACCGATTTTTTTTTATACGCCGCTCTTTAAAAATTGGAGGCACTTTTAAAAATTCAAATGGTCAATCAAGACAAAGTGGTTCTATAAATTTAGGGTTCCTGGAGGACCATCCAGCTTGAAAGAACTGGTGGTCCTCGCCAAAATCTGGGGGCCTCGGGTCCCCGGACCACCGTTAGTGTCGAGGCCTGCAGTATAATGTAAAGAACTTGAGATCCCAAATCCATTTCTATTTGTTCAAGTATAGGTTCTTGTGATTAGGAAATAAATAGTTTGAGACAATGAGTATTAATATAACCTTTTGTAAACAGTCTATGTTACTAAAAAGATGCAAATACTATATTTTGCAAACAAAAAATGAAACTAACTGTTAACTGAAGATGATATAAGAAATTGAGAAATAACTTGGTGCATAAATAGTAATAAACACAAAAAATGGATTATTTCTGACTGTAATAATGAAATATTTTGACCATTGAATGTCA